>NW_006927356.1:3212-7555 GCF_000298275.1 Orycteropus afer afer | reverse complement strand
AAAAAAAAAAAAAATTACATCAAAGCAGGAAAAAAAAAAAAAGATAGCATATATTTTTAATATGGATAAAAGGTTTCAAGGAGAGTAATGAATAAGAGATCCTAATGAGGAAATTACAACATATTGTTAAATGACATCCAAATAGACTAAAACACATGAAAAGATAGTGTATGCTCTCAGAAAACGGTTTAGCAAAAACAGATCATGATTTCCAATGAATTTCCATAAAATTTCAACTAATTATGTTTTATTGAACCTCAAAAAATTCTTCAAAAATGTCTATGTAATTGCAAATGTCAACAAATAGCCAAGATATTCCAAGGAATAAGGCACAGGCTTTTGTATCTTATTTTATCAAATAATTATCTAATTGGAATAGTGTATTTGCTTTGTACTCCATATGCTAAAATGAATTCCAGGTCACTCCCTGCCAATGAGTTGATTCTGTCTCACAGCGACCCTACAGGAAAGAGTAGAACTGCCCCAGGCTATAAATCTTCATAGAACCAGGCTGCCTCATCTTTCTCCTGTAGAACAGCTGGTGACTTCAAACCAGCAACCCTTTGGTTAGCAGCTGGGTGATTTTAACCACAGTGCCACCAGAGTACCTTTTCAGTTCCAAATAGATCAGCTTAAATTATGAGCATGTATAATTATAACACTTCCAGAAGTTAGAAGTAAATGATCATATGACATCATAGCAGAGTATAAAAATCTAAAACGAGAAGGTAAGACTATAAGGAAAAGATTGACAAAGTCAACTATATACTACATTAAAATTCTCCATAATTCATCATATGGCATCAAAATTAAGTGAGAAAATAAGTTACATACTAGGGGAAAATTTTTCAAAGTTTATAGAGAAGCCCTAACAAATGACAGAGATAAAATAAACAGTGGGAAACTATGCACAGCCTTTTCAGAAGTAGAGCATTGCAAGGGACTTGGAAAATAAAATCAAAGTGAGATATAATTTAATATTCTCTCAAGGAAAGCAAAAATGGCAAATAGAATAAAACATATCACATATTTTGTGGGAAAAAAAATTTATAAAATACATTGGTTCTTTTAGTAAATTTAAATTTGGCTAACACGTGCTACTTAAGGATTTCCCTTCACTAAAGAGATACTGTGTAAGAGTTTGGAAAGAGAATGAAAAGAGTAGGAGCAGCATTACTCACAAGAGCAAAAGTTACACTCGAACCACCCAAATCCTGTAAGCCCTATAGTGGGTAGCACATTATGTTCCATTCACACAATGGGAATATGTGTACACAGCACCATGGGTAGACCAGAGCTACAAACACCAAAATGAATGAAACTTATAAGCACTCTGAGGAAAACAAGCTATGGAAGAACTCAGAGTTATCATTAAATTTGCAAAAAGCTCAAAAGTGGCAAAACTAAATACAGAGATTATAGATTAACACCTGGATGTCACATTTAAGGATAGTTCTTAGATGTAATCAATCAACCTGCAGGATGGGTTCCCTGGGCTAGAAGGACTAGGTTCATAGTTTGGTGAGACATTTTGGTCAACTGGCATAATATGGTTTGTAAAGTGTATGTGCTACATCCTAGTTTGGTGAGTAGTGTCTGAGCTCTGGTGGCATAGTGCCTAAGGCTTTTTACTACTAACCAGAAGGCTGGCAGTTGAAGCCCACCAGCCACTCCATGGAAGGAAGACTGGGCAATTTACTTCCATAAAGATTTACCACCTCAGAAACCCAAAGGGGTCGCTATGAGTGAGTTTGGTTTGGTTCTTTGGTCTGAGGTCTCAATAGTTTGTGAGTGGCCATCTAAGACACTATTATTGGCCTCTACTTGTCTGAAGCAAAAGTGAGAGAAGGAAACCAAAGACTCAAAGAAGAAACTAGTCTACAAGATAAATGGTGTACATGAAATCAAGGCCTCATCTGCCTTGAGGTTGACCAGAAGAATGAGAGAGATCGTGCCTGGCTATCACCACCAACCATTCTAATCAGGACCACGATAGACGGACCCTGTCAGAACGGGAGAAAAACGTGGAACAGAATCTCAAATTCCTTAGCAAAAATAAATAAATAAAGCCCCAAACCAAACAATCTGACTTAACTGAATCGGCTAAGATTGGAGAACTCTCCGAGACTGCTTTGCAGAGATAGGCTTTAAACCTCAACAAGAAATTAGCCCAAGTTCATCTTCCAGCTAAATAACAGAAAGGCTCACAACATGAAGAACACCACGTGTGAGAACTGTGCTCCGTTAAGAAATTATCTACTTGAGACCAAAAGGTCAGTAATTGTTTTAAAATAAAGAGAAGAATGTAAGGGGGCAGGAAAACTAGATACAGCAAAAGCAGTGATCAGAGATCACTTTATAGCAATAAATGCACGTATCAAAAAAAGAAGAAAAAGCCAAAATCAACACTTTAAAGCAAAATCTCCAACAATTAGAAAAGAACAGCAAGAAAAGCCTACATACACAAGAAGGGAAATAATAAAGATTCGAGCAGAAATCAATGACACAGGAAACAGAAAGACAACAGAAAAAAAATCAACAAGACTAGAAGTTGGTTTTTTGAAAAGATTAATAAAATTGACAAACCACTGGCAAATTTGACAAAGGAAAAGAGGGAGAGAATACAAATGACACAAATAAGAAATGAAATGGGCAACATCACAACAGAACCAAATGAAATAAAAAGGATAACATCAGGGTACTATGAAAAACTTCTTGCTTTTTTTTTTTTGATCTAGATCCTGCATATTGTTCATTATTATCTGACCTCTAATTCTTTAGATTTGAGTCAGTGGCCTGCTGTACTGTCCGCCAATCTTGAGATTCATTAGCCTCCTCAGCCTGTAAGCCATCATATGGCCATCTTTCCTCAGATCTTGGACTTGCCAGTTTCTACAACTATGAGAGCCATTTCCTTGAGATAAATCTCTCTTTATACATATACATATTTAAGTTTTACTGGTTTTGTTTCTCTAGAGGAAATAGACAAGCGACACAGACCCTCTTCAACAAAGAAAAGAAAAACCAATTGACAGAGATACCGAAGATAATCCTGGAACCCTGAGCTTTGAAAGAACTATACAGAAGTGGATTAGGCACCAACTAGTGGAAAACCCCGAGTGAAAACAGTGAGTACAGAGATGGTCAGAGCTGCGCACCGTCAGCTACTCTGACGAGACCAACAGCTTGAATATTTCCAAGTGGTGCTGGGACTGAGAAGTGACCTAAAGATCAGTCCCGGTCACCAAGGGCTGCAGGGACAACTGCTGTAGTGACCTATGACTAGGAAGGGAAACAGCAAGGAGGGAGAAAACCTGAGCTGTGGACTTTCTGCTGTCTGGAGGGTGCAGCAATTTTGATTGTTTACATGTGGCAGCCATTTTGCATATTTAAAGTGACTAAGGGTACAGCCATTTTGAATGTTTATAAGTGGAGGCCATTTTGGATATTTAAAGTGACCGAGGGTGCAGCTATTTTGAATGTTTACAAGCGGTGGCCATTTTGGATATTTAAAGTGACTGAAAAAGGCAAAGGGAACTGGAATAGATCGAGGAGTCAGCTCCAGGGATCCAGGTAAGGGTGGTTAGAGGGGTGAAACAGCTGAGGGAGACAAACTTGTTTGTCAGTTTGTCCTACTGTGGCGACATGTTGCTGTGAGTCTTGAGGCTGTGCCACTGGTGTTTCAAACCCAGTGGGGTGCACATGGTGCACAGGTATCAGCCCGGCTTGCAGACTGAGACAGACTAGGAAGGAGGAGGAAGCCATCGAATTCTCAAAGAATTGGCCAGGGAAAACCTTATGAATAGCAGAGAAACACTGTCTGATACATGGCTGCGCAACTTTATGAAGAGTCCGGAAACACTGCCCAATATACAAGAGGAAGATGAGTCACTTAGCTTAGAAAGCTCTCAAAGTAAGACTAGGCAAAAGCTGCATTGTCAGAGTAAAATCAGCCTTACTCATATGAATAAGGTAAAGTTTCGAAACCTCCATTTCCAGACATGGCACTACTTCAATTGAGGAGAAACAGCGGCAAACATGCATTAATAATCAGAATGTGGAATGTATGAAGTATGAATCTAGGAAAATTGGAAGTTGTCAAAAATGAAATGGAATGAATAAAGATTGATATCCTAGGCATTAGTGAGCTGAAATGGACTGGTTCTGGCCATTTTGAATCAGACAACTATATGATCTACTATGCCGGGAACGACAGTTTAAAGAGGAATGGTGTGGCATTCATCATTGCAAAGGATGTTTCAAGATCTGTCCTGAAGTACAATGCTGTCAGTGATAGGATAATATCCATAGGCCTACAAGGAAGACCCATTAATACAACTATT
>NW_006927356.1:0-2106 GCF_000298275.1 Orycteropus afer afer | reverse complement strand
AGTTGCAATATTGAAAGATTTTCTGGGCAAAATATTGAATGATGCAGGGAACATCAAAAGAAGATGGAAAGAATACACAGAGCCACTGTACCAAAAAGAACTGGTCAACCTTCATCCATTTCAGGAGGTAGCATATGATCTAGAACCAATGGTACTGAAGGAGGAAGTCAAAACTGCAATGAAGGAATTCACGAAGAACAAGGTTCCAGGAATTGACGGAATACCCATTGAGATATTTCAACATATGGATGCCGCACTGGAGGCACTCACTCAGTTACTCTAAGAGATTTGGAAGACAGCTACCTGGCTAACTGACTGGAAGAGATCCACATCTGTACCGATTCCAAAGAAAGGTGATGTCACAGAATGTGGAAATTATCAAACAATATCATTAATATCACACGCAAGCACGATCTTACTGAAAAAAATTCAAAAACGTTTGCAGCAGTATATTGACAGAGAATACCCAAGGTGCAAGCTGGATTCAGAAGAGGACATGGAACAAGGGATATCATAGCTGTTGTCAGATGGATCTTGGCTCAAGGCAAAGAATACCAGAAAGATGTTTACTTGTGCTTTATTGACTATGCAAAGGCATTTGATTGTGTGGATCATGACAAATTATGGATAACATTGAGAACAAAGGGAATTCTCAAACACTTGATTGTACTCATGAGGAACCTGTACCTTGACCAGGAGGCTGTCATTTGAACGGAACAAGGGGACACTGTGTGGTTTAAAATCAGGAAGGGAGTGCGTCAGGGTTGTATCCTTTCACCATACTTATTCATTCTATATGCTGAGCAAATAATCCAAGAAGCTGGACTATATGAAGAAAAACGTGGCATCAGGAGTAGAGGAAGAATCATTAACAACCTGAGATACGCTGATGCTACAACTTTGCTTGCTGAAAGTGAGGATGACTTGAGGCACTTACTGATGAAGACTGAGGAACATTGTCTGCAGTATGGATTACATCTCAATATAAAGAAGACAAAAATCCTCACAACTGGACCAATAAGCAGGATCACGAGAAATGGAGAAGAGATTGAGGTTGTCAAGGAATTCACATTACTTGGTTCTACAATCGACACCAATGGAAGCATCAGTCAGGACACTAGACAACAGGTAGCACTGGGAAGGTCGGCTGCGAAGGAATTCTTTCAAGTGCTGTGGAGCAAGGATGTTGCCTTGAGGACTAAGGTGCGCCTGACACAGGCCATGATATTTCCAATTGCCTCGTATACATGTCAGAGCTGGACAATGAATAAGGAAGACTGAAGAAGAGTTGATGCTTTTGAATTGTGGTGCTGGTGAAGAATGCTGAAGGTACCATGGACTGCCAAAAGAAGTAACAGATCTGTCCTGGAGGAAGCGAGGCCAAGATGCTCCTGGGAAGCGAGGATGGTCAGACTTCGTCTCACCTACTTTGGTCATGTTGTCAGAGGGGACCCTTCCCTGGAGAAGGATGTCATGCTTGGTAAGATGGAGGGTCGATGAAAGAGGGGAAGGCCTTCAACAAGATGGATTGACACAGTGACTGCAACAATGGGCTCAAGTATAGCAAGGATCATGGAGCTGGCATGGATCGGGCGGTGTTTCATTCTGCTGTGCATGGGGTCACTATGAGTCGGAAACGACTTGACAGCACCTAACAAGAACACCAACATGAATAGCTATTCTCCAACAAATTGGAAAATCTGGAAGAAATGGACAGGTTTCTAGAAACACACTACTTATCTAATTTAATACAGACTGAGGTGGAAAACTTGAACAGATTCATAACAAAAGAAGAAATTATAGCAATCCCTCCTTGGGTTTCCGAGGCAGTATCTTTATGGAAGCGGGTTGCCCATCCTTTCTTCCAAGGAGTGTATGGTGGGTTTGAACCACCAGTCTTCTGTTTAGCAGTCAAATGCCTTAGGCACTTTGCCACCAGAGCTCCTAGAAACTGAACAGGTCATAAAAAAATTACCAACAAAAAAAAGTCCTGGCCCAGACAGTTTCATCAGAGAATTCTACCAAACATTCAGAGAAGAACTGACACCAATCCTACTCAAATATTCCAAAACATAGAAAAGGATGGAATCCTCCCTAACTCATTTT
>NW_006927355.1:2915-7148 GCF_000298275.1 Orycteropus afer afer | reverse complement strand
TGGTGCATTTAATCCATTAACATTCAGGGTAATTATTATAAGTTTGAAATTGTTGCTGTCATTTTTTTAGGTGGTTTTTCATGGTGTCTTCTGCTAGTGGCTTTCCAGATTCTTTCTTTGTCTTTGATTTTGGTGAGTTTGATGATGATATATTTTGGTGTTTTTCTTTTGGGGTCTATTCTGTTTGGCGTTCGTTGAACTTTTTGAATGGATATATTCTCATCATTTCAGATATTCTTTTATGTATCAAATACTTCATTATTTAAAAAAAGTTTAAAAGTTCAAAAGGTAGAAAAATAGATATATAATAAAAACCTTCCATTCCTTTCTCCAAAGGTAACTGGTATTTTCAGGATTTTTGTGCATTATTCAGTGATAATGTATACTTACAGAGATAATTTATACATATACTATTCAGAGATAAGTTATACTTGACAGTAAAACCATAATATGTGTATATATGTACATCTATGTATAAATATATTTATATATACATATATAAAGGGAGCTCTGGTAGCATAGTGCCTAAGGCACTTGACTGCTAACCAGAAGGCTGGCGGTTCAAATCCACCAGCCACTCTTCGGAAGGAAGGTTGGGCAATCCTACTTCCGTAGTGATACTGCCTCGGAAACCCAAGGAGGGGTCGCTATGAGTTGGGTCTGACTCGATGGCACATAACAACAACAACAACAACAACATACATATATATAAATAAAAACAAACAAATAAATAGATAGATAGATAGATAGATAAATATATATATATACACACACACACACATACATACATGATGAAGGAGCTCTGGTAATTTAGTGGTTAAGTGCTTGGATGCTAATCGAAAGATCAGTGGTTTGAACCTAACAGCTGCTTGCTCCATGGGAGAAAGATGTGTCAATCTGTTTCCATAAAGATTAAAACTGAAAAAACTCACTGCCATCAAGTCAATTCTGACTTACAGCGACCATTCATTGGGTTTCCAAGGCTGTAAATCTTTATAGAAGCAGACTGCCTCATCTTTCTTTCACAGAGTGGCTAGTGGTTCAAAACACCTACCTCTTGGTTAGCAGCCAAATGGCTTAACCACTATACCACCAGAGCTCCTCTGTCCTATGTGGTTGATGTGATTCGGAATTGACTTGATGGTAATAGATTGGACATTTGTATATACATCTATATGTATATGTCTGTCTGTCTATCTATTCTATCCATTCATCCATCTATCTATCTGTGATTGAACTATCTATCCTATTTCCCTTTTTAGACAAAAAAGTTAGTAAATCTCAAAATTACTGAAGACCCATCTTAAATGCTATAATTAGTTAGTGAAAGTCTGAGGAAGAAAAAGGCCTTGTCCCTTTGTTCACTAGTTTGGATAAAAAGAATCAAAGTCAAAATTGTCACTCATGGGTAATGAAACTGTCTGGATAGCAAAAGTTCAAATATGCAGCTAAAGCTGATGAGACATGGAATTTGTTGTTGTTGTTGTTGTTAAGTGCCATCGAGTCATTTAGACGTGTTTAAAGCACTGGGAAAGGTCCAGTCACCTCCTGATTGAATCAACCAGGGCCAAGGCAAGCAATTCCTACATCCTCGATAATGAGACCCTGTGTGTTGTAAGTGTCTCAGGTATACAACAGAGAAACAAAGAAATAAGGAGAGGGCACACTCATGACTAAATAAAAGCAGGAGGCAAATGCATTAAGACAGAATGAAGTAGTAATATCAAATATGTGTCAAGCACATGACTAAAATTAGGGCTGACTGCTGAGCAGGAGAGGCTGGGAAGTGTTCTTAAGAGAAGCCAGGAGAAGAGATGGGAGCTTTGGCCTTGCAGCTGGAAGTGGAGGAAAAGGAGAAGTGCTCACTGGGGTGGAAGGTGGGTGAGAAACACTCAGAGAAGTACTAGGTTCAGACAGGGCCAACCCACAGAGGCTGCCAGTAGCTTAGTTGATCTGGGAAGACTTTCCAGAGGAGACAGGCTTTCAGGAGCAGCTTGAATGAAAGAGAGAAACAGGTTGGTGAACAGATTGAGGGCAGGAGTTTCAGGCATACTGCCGACCCACATTGGCCAAGCTCCAAAGGAACACTTGGTTATCATCTTTCTGTTGTGTCTTTCACTCTTTTGTATTTCCTTAAAGATCCCAGAATTTGGCATGGGTGTTTGGTAATATGATAAGCTGGCAAGGAGTGGGTGTGCATGAAAATGCAAATGAGGCCGTTGGGTTCTCAGCACCTGAGGTAAGATGAAGATGCTAAGTGCCAAAAGAATCAGCCCTGGCAGAAACAGAAGCAGTGTGGTGTGCTGCACAGAGCCCTGTGTGGGATACTAACTTCAGATACTAACCTGTTCTGGGACCTCCAGGAGTCCATAGATTCATATGGTCTAGCTTTTCTCAAGGACAAAATGAGTGTGTTGGACTACATAACCCATAATACTCTTCCCAATCTAAGCAGCTCAGTGACTGATAGTCAAAAGAAGCTGAGCTTCCCAGTTCAGTGAGTCTCACTGACCATTTCAACAGCCTGAAAGCTTAACAATGTAAACACTGTATAGAGTCATGCCTGAAAGCGCATATAATCTTTCAAATACTTTATTCACATATAATTTCATCTGTATCTCATAATAACACAAATAGGTAGGACTTGTATATAATTAGCCTTATTTTACAAATTGGGAAACAGAAAGATTAACTTGCTCGAGATTTAAGTGCTAGATATTAGTTAGCTGAGCTAGACTCCCAACCAAGTCTCTTCACTCCTGCTGCTACCTCCATTTGCATGTTAAGTGATGTTTGGAGCATGCATGGCATTGGGTCTGGGACAAGGGCCCATGGACTCCATGCCAGGTTTACTTTCTCAGCCTCAACTTCAAGGTCACGTTGTGCCACTTTCACCTTAGTACTGCCCATTGGCTGTGCTTCTGCCCCATCTGACATACACCTGCTGCATTTGAGCTGGATCTTCCACAAAGATGTACCCTGACTGCTACTCAGATAGGAGTGAATTTTCTGGGCCCTGAAGCAGTGGTAGCCACCTATTTGGCAACTTTTGGGCTCTAGTGTGAGGGGAGTGTCCTTGCTTTTCTCTCAGCCTGGCTTCCTGTCTAGACATCGCGAATGGTCCACTAGATTTAGCATGCTGAGTTTGCCTACCAGCTCTGTCATCCCACACAGTTCAGTGCCCAGTGGCTGCCTCCCCCACACGAGGGCTGAGTGCTAGGTGGAGGGGCTGGGAACCAAAGACTAACGCTAGAAAATTGTATAATGAAAGGAGCCAGAGGAGGGTAAAGATGACAACACCCTTAGAGGCAGCCTAACATCCCAGAAGCCTGTCTTTTCAGAACTCACATGCATACTCACCCTCTCTCTCCCACACCTGGAAGGATGGGTTGTCAAGGCAACTTCTCACAGGCTCCAGTATCCGCAATCCCATTGGTCCCCATGGAGTCCATTGAAGTTGGCTGTGGAGGAAGAAGGCTGTCCCTCAGTTGACTCTGGAGAGATGAGTGCAGATACTTGTGCTCAGGAGCATCTCATCCCAAGCCAAGATTCAAGTTTTTTTTGGACCCATATTTGCTGGGGGCTGAACCTCTTCACAAGGGGTAAAGTTGAGAGAAATATCAGGTTCTGCACTCGTGGAAACAGAATGCCAGGTCCTGCTCTCTGAAGAGCTCTGTGTTCCCCCAGAGCATGGCCCTTACTCCTTAGTTGCCCTGGACACAGAGTCTGGAGAATTAACATTTCTTTTCATGTTTCTGTGTTTTAGAGATCTTGACTAAAGGATTCACTTACTATTGTTAGTTGTTCTCAAGTCAGTTCTGACATACTGCTCCCTAGGGTTTTCCAGGCTGTGGCCTTTTGGAGGCAGATCACCAGGCCTGTCTTCCAGGGTGCCTCTGGGTGGGCTCAAGCCTCCAACCTTTTTGGTTGTAGTTGAGTGCTTAACTGTTTGCACCACCCAGGGAACTTCTGTGGGCACAGTGTCTTCATAATGGGGAAATGGAGGTGTCTCGCCTCTTATTTGTATATGGGAAAGGAGTGGTTTTAGCCCCATGGGCCCTACTTTGGTTCTAAGTGACTTGAAATCAAGTTGGTAGTCATGGGATGGGATGGGATGAGTACTGTACTGGGGATCTATTATTAATGTTAATAGTAACTACCAGTGGGAGAGTGTCTACAGTTTCAAAGCATATATATTTTTTTAAATAAAGATTTCATTTTAGAACAGTTTTA
>NW_006927355.1:0-1205 GCF_000298275.1 Orycteropus afer afer | reverse complement strand
GATGCCAATGGGAGCAGCAGTCAGGACATTAGATGATGTGTAGCATTGGGAAAGTCAACTGCGAAGGAACTGTTTCAAGTGCTGAGTAGCAAGGATGTCTCCTTGGGGACTAAGGTGTGCCTGACAGAAGCCATGATATTTCCAATCGCCTCGTATGCATGTGAGAAGACTGAAGAAGAGTTGATGCTTTTGAGTTGTGGTGCTGGCAAAGAATGCTGAAAGTACCATGGACTGCTAAAAGAACTAATGGATCTATTCTGGAGGAAGTGCACCCTAAATACTCCTTGGAAGTGAGAATGACCAGACTTCGTCTCACCTATTTTGGTCATGTTGTCAGAAGGGATCATTCCCTGGAGAAGGATGTCATGCTTGGTAGGGTGGAGGTCGACGAAAGAGGGGGAGGCCTTCAACTAGATGGATTGACATGGTTGCTGCTATGATGGGCTCAAGTCTAGCAGGGATCATGGAGCTGGCACGGGATCGGGCAGTGTTTCGTTCTGCTGTGCATGGGGTTGCTATGAGTAGGAAACAACCTGATGGCACCTTACAACAACAACAACGATGAGCCTTTCTCAATCTTGATGCCATGTTCTTCTTTGTATAATCCACCTTCTTGGATTATTTGCTCACTTTGCAGATGAAATAAGTCCTGTGGCAGGATACAACTCTAATGCACACCTTTCCTGATTTTAAACCATGCAGTATCCCCTTGCTCTGTTCAAACACTGCCTCTTGGTCTATGTACAGGTTTTGCATGGACACAATCAATTCCTATTCTTTACAATGTTATCCATAATTTGTTGTGACCCACACAATCAAATACCTTTTCATAGTCAATAAAACATAAGTAGACATCTTTCTGGTATTGTCTGCTTTCAGGATAAATTCACCACTTGTCAGTTTGTTGTACTGTGGTGGTTTGCATGTTGCTGTGATGCTGGAAGCTATGTCAACAATATTTCAAATACTAGCAGGGTCACCCATGGTGGACAAGTTCCAGCAGACCTTCCAAACTAAGACAGAATAAGAAGAAAGACCTGGCAATCTACTTATGAAAATATTGGCCAATGAAAACCTTATCCATAGCAGTGTGACATTCTGTTAAATAGTTCTGAAAGGTTGTTGTTGTTGTTGTTAAGTGCCGTCGAGTCGTTTCCGACTCATAGCGACCCCATGCACAGCAGAATGAAACACTGCCCGATCCC
>NW_006927354.1:6992-7824 GCF_000298275.1 Orycteropus afer afer | reverse complement strand
TTTTTTTTGGAAAGAGATCAATCAGACAAAAAGATCTAAACAAAATGAAGAAAGTCTAAGATTCATGTGGAATACCATCAAAAGGAATAACCTATGTGTAACTGGGACTCCAGAACAGGGAGAAAAAGAAAACCACTGACAAAATTGTCCAAGATTTGTTGGAAGAAACTTTGGTTTGGGTGAGTTTGATGATGATACATACGTCTTGGTGATTTTCTTTTGGGGGTCTATTCTGTTTGGTGTTCATTGGAATTCCTGAATGTATAATCCCATCTTTCATCATATTAATGTTTTATCAGGCTGAACTATTAGGTATGTCTATGCAGGGGGGAGTGTGCCCAGGACCACATACAGGGTTGGCAGACGATGTTTCTTCAAGTGCAGTTGTATGTTCTGTAAGAATTTCCAGGTATATAGTAGAGCTGACAAGGAACAGGGCAGTAGTCACTTCTTGGCTACAGACAGCTACCTAGACAGAGCAAGAAGTTGGACTTGTGGCCTTGGGAAAATAGTTGCGGGGGACATCAAGCTCAATTTGCATGTCATACTACACAAAAACATAGTTCCACATGCTACTTTGGTGGTGACTGGGATCTTAAAAGCTTGTAAGTGACCACCTAGATGCAACTATGGGTCTCTCCTCGTCCAGAGCAAAGAAGAATGAAGAAAACCAAAGATTCATGGAAACAATTAGTCCTCATGACTGGTATATCATGCGATCCTCAGCCTATATGACTATGAGACCAGAAGAACTAGATGGTGCCTGGCTACCACTGTCAACCACTCAGAGGGGGATTTATGTAAGAGATCCTGGATAGAGTGGGAGGACAAT
>NW_006927354.1:4110-5777 GCF_000298275.1 Orycteropus afer afer | reverse complement strand
TGACAAGCCCAAGGTTGACGAGTGAAAAGGCACAGTCCCAATGTTACCAAATCACTGGCAGGCCTAAGGTTTAGACCATTCCCCAAGGCTTCTCCTTATATACAAGAAGCAGAGCACATCTCTGAGGCAGCTACTCAGCTGCTCACAGTAGATTTCCACCACGGAGTTGATTACCAGTCTTATCATGGGTAATACTACATCCAGCTGTCCAGCCACTCAACCGGGCCCAGCCAAGTTGACATATAAACTCAACTATCACATGCATGATAGAATTTTGCATGACCAATGATTTACTCATTGCAAATACCTATTTTAAATGACGTACATGGTGACTATATATGTGTGCCTCACTCAGTGGAATACACAGGAATCAGATTGACTACATCTGTGGCAAGAGGTGATGGAGAAGCACAATATCATCAGACAGAATAAGATCAGGAGCTGACTGTGGTACAGACCATCAACTGCTCACATCCAAGTTCAAGTTAAGCTGAAGAAAATTAAAGCAAGTCCAGAGAGCAAAAATAAGACCTTGAGTATATCCCACCTGAATTTAGACACCATCTGAAGAACAGATTTGATGCACTGAACACCAATGACCACAGACCAGATGAGTTGTGAAATTACATCAAGGACATCATATATGAAGAAGGAAAAACATCATTAAAAAGGCAAGAAAGGACAAAAATACCCAAATGGATGTCAGAAGACACCCTGAAGTTTGCTTTTGAAAGTAGAGTAGCTAAAACATATGGAAGAAATGATGAAATAAAAAAACAGAATAGAAGCTTTCAAAGGACAGCTCAAGAACACTAAGTGGAGGAATCTCGAAGATGGTGGAATACACAGAAAGACTGAACAGAACCTCTTCAACAAAGAGGAATCAATTAACACAGATAAAGAAGATAATCTTGGACCCCTGAGCCTTGAAGAGAAGGATATAGAAGTGGAGTAAACTCCAACTAGCAAAAGAATTTCCTTGAAAACACCAAAAAAGGAGACATATGGAGCTGTGGTCTGGCAGCAATCCTGAAGGTACAGACAGCTTGGATACTGCTGAGTGGTGATAGGACCTACGAGTTAACCTAAAAATTGGCCCTACTAGCCAGGGACTGCATGGAGAAGTGCTCTGGTGGCTGGTGAATAGAAGGGGAAGCAGCGACGAGGAAGGTGGGCTGAGCTGTGGATTTTTGCCTGTCTGGAGGGCACAGCCATTTTGTAAGTTTACAAGCTATTTGACCATTTTACATATTTAAAGCAACAGTGTTCTCCCAGATTCCAGGGACTTAAGAATAGGCTCCACTTGCTGGAAACTGCAAGGTCATTCCAGACGTGGACTACTGGAAAGGTGCAACATTCTCCTTGTTACTCTTATACCCCACACCCTCTTGGCGAACAGAGGTGTGGCTGTCCCCCACTCCCACCCACCTTTTGGGCCAGCAGGAATTCCATCCCAGTCTGTGTGCTCAGACCAAACCTGGGTGCCCTTCCCCACCCTGCCCTGATTTTTTTTTTCTGTTTTCTGTTTTTCAGTTTATTTGTTTTTGTCTGTCTTAAAACTACCATTATTATTATTACTTTTGTCCTTTTTACTATTATTCTTTACCTCTCAAGTTCTAGTTTTCAGCTTTTTTTCTTTTTCCTTTTCCTGGTTGCATTTTTTTTTT
>NW_006927354.1:3329-3794 GCF_000298275.1 Orycteropus afer afer | reverse complement strand
GCTCTTCACAAACAGTTAAAAGAGATCTAAATACAGTGCCACAATGTCTCAGAGACAACAGATCATCATAGTCCAGACAAATAAGATAAAGTGGTAGAAACAAGGGAGCAAGGTACAGACCCAGAACACATCCCTGAGGAAGAAGTAGCATCGGAACTCTCTGATAAGAAATTCAAAAGAATTATATTTAGGTATCTTCAAAGGATTGAGAGACAGAGCAAGGAAAACACAGACAAAACCCTAAAAGAATTTTGGAAGAAAATACAAAAACAAAATGACAAAGTACATGAAAAATTAGAAATGATTCTAAATCTACAGATAGAAATCCAGAAGATTGATACTAAATTGTCAGATATAGATAACACATTGAAAGGGCAAAGGAGTAGAATTGATGCCATGGAAGACAGAATTAATGAGATTGAAAACAAATACCTGAATACTTCTTTGGAAAGGGATCAATCAGAA
>NW_006927354.1:0-564 GCF_000298275.1 Orycteropus afer afer | reverse complement strand
ATAGTGACCCCTCCTTGGGCTTCTGAGACAGTGTCACTATGGAAGTAGGTTGTCCAGCCTTCCTTCTGAGGAGTGGCTGGTGGATGGGTTTGAACCGCCAGCCTTCTGGTTAGCAGTCAAGTGCCTTAGGCAATATGCTACCAGAGCTCTCTCTCAGATAATATTGCTATCAAATCAGAAATCAACAATAGGAAGATCAACAGAACAAGAGTAAACACATGAAAACTGAACAACACCCTCCTTAAGAAAGACTGGGTAAGAGAAGAAATAAAAATTGAAATTCAAAAATTCTTTGAATCAAACAAGAATGAAAACACAACATACCAAAACTTTGGGACACAGCAAAAGCAGTAATCAGAGGCCAATTTATAGCAATAGATGCACACATCAAAAGAGAAGAAAGAGCCAAAATCAACACTTTAAACCAACATCTCCAACAATTAGAGAAAGAACAGCAAGAAAGGCTACAGTTACCAGAAGAAAGGAAATAATCAAGATTCGAGCAGAAATCAATGAAACAGAAAATAGATAGACAACAGAAAAAAAATCAAGAAGACCAGAAGG
>NW_006927353.1:3167-7178 GCF_000298275.1 Orycteropus afer afer | reverse complement strand
TTGGGTGAAGTACTCTGTAGATGTCTATAAGGTCAACTTGGTGGATTTTATTGTTTAGCTCTTCTGCATTTTTGTTGAGTTTCTTTTCAGTTTTCTGTCTTTCACTGAAAGCCGTGTATTAAAGTCTCACACTATGACTGTGGAGTCATCTATTTGCCTTTTCAACTCTTTAAAGTCTGATTTATGTATTTTGGAACTCTTTCATTGGATCCATAGATATTTATTATGGCTATATCTTCTTGTTCGATTGTTTCTTTAATCATTACATAATGTCCTTCCTTTTCTCATATGGTGGTTTTTGTCTTAAAGTCAATTTGATCAGAAATTAATTTCGCCACTCTTTTTTGGATGCCATTTGCTTGATATATCTTTTTCCAAGCTTTGATTTTTAGTCTGTTTGTCTTTGTCTCTCAATTGTGCCTTTTATAGACAGCATATTGATAGGTTTTGTTTTATAATCCAGGCTGCAACCCTCCTTTTCTTGAGTGTTGCATTTAGTCCATTAACATTCAGTGTTATTATCAACAAGCATGATTTGGTTGTTGTCATTTTGTTATGTGTTTTTTCATGGTGTTCCTGGTTTCTTTGTTTTGTAGAATTTTCTGTGCTGAACTCATTATGTTTATGAATTGTGTTATCATTTCCTTTGTTGCTATTGTTTTAGTTTTTTTTTTTTTTTTTAATTGTGATGTGAAGGTTTATCATTTTCTTTCAGGGTACCCTGTGATTTATAATTTTCTCCCCAAATTCGAACAGTCCATTCTATTTGTAACTCTCTTGAATTCTTCACCATTTAGAAGTTCTGTAACTACACAGTATTTTCCCTATTTTTGGTTTGTAATTGTCCTCATTTGTCATTTTATGTCTCTGGTTCCCTATTTAAAACCTTGTAAGCTTATTTTTCTTTAAATATGTCCATAGCTGTGATTTCTGGGTAATCTTGTGTATTAATGACTGGTTGTTTTTTGCTATTATTGGTTTTCTGTTCAAAGGACTTGCATTAGTATCTCTTATAAGGTTGGTCTGTCTTAAACAAATTCCCTTAATTTCTAATTATCTGGAAACCTCTTAATTTCACCATCATATTTGAGAGACAATTTTGCTGGGTATATAACTCTTGGTTGAAAAATTTTCTGTTTCAGAGTTTTATATACACCATCCCATTGCCTTCTCGCTTGCATGGTTTCTGCTGAGAAATCAGAGCTTATTCTTATTGGTTGTCCTTTGTATGTAACTTTTCATTTTTCCTGTGTTGCTTTCAGGATTCTTTCTTTGTCTTTGTTTTTGATAAGTCTGAAGATGATATGTTTTGGTGATTTTCTTTTGGGGTCTGTCTTGTTTGGGGTTCATTGGAGTTCCTGAAAGGATATATTCTCATCTTTCATCATATCAGGGAAGTTCTCTTCCAACTAATCTTCGACAATTTTCTCAGTGGTTTTCTTTTTCCCTTCCTGTTGTGGAATTCCAATGACGTGTAGGTTATTCCTTTTGATGGTTTCCCACATGAACCTGAAGCTTTCTTCATTTTGTTTTGATCTTTTTTTCTGATTGATCCCTTTCCAAAGAAGTATTCAAGTATTTGTCTTCAATCTCATTAATTTTGTCTTCCATTGTATCAATTCTAGTCCTTTGCCCTTTCAATGAGTTATGTATTTCTGCAAATTTAGTATTAATCTTTCTGATTTCTATCTGTAGATTTTGAATAATTTCTAATTTTTCATTTATTTTGTCATTTTGTTTTTGCAATGTCTTTTGAAATTGTTCTAGTATTTTGTCTGTGCTTTTCTTACTTTTTTCATGTTTTCTTTGATCTCTCTCTCAATCTTTTGAGGATACCTAAATATAATTCTTTTGAATTCCTTATCAGGGGAGTTCCAATGCTGCTTCTTCCTCAGGGATGTGTTCTGGGTCTGTATCCTGCTCCCTTTTTCTACCACTTTATCTTGCTTCTTTTGTGGACTGTGAAGGTCTGTTGTCTCTGAGACATTGTAACATTGTTATATTTAGATCTCTGTTAACTGTTTGCAAAGAGCAGCTAAGGGTGAATCAGAATCTTCTTGGAGGTCATTTATCATTGGCCAATTTGTGGAGAAGGAAGTAGTGGCTCTCACTCAATAAGTGAAGTTGAGGGATTTGTATGTGTAGTTGTGTCTTATGGGCACTGTTGCTGTCTCCCACTCAGTTAGACAAAAATGACAATTGAATAACCATCAGAAAAGTAAAAGCAAATGGACAAAAAATGCACCATGTAAGTAAACAGGAACAATAACCAAAAACAAACAAACAAACAAAAAAAAAACCCTCAATATCTGGGGAGAGGACAACAAGAGAAAAAAAAGGTAAAGTAGGAGAATAATGAAGAAAACAAATGGGGAAAAAATGAAAAAAAAAAAAAAAGAACAGAAAAAAAAAACAAGGAATGGGGTTCACCAAGAAAAGAAAAAAAATTGGAACCAAGAACAAGGAAGAGAGAAAAAGCTGAAAAGTAGAACCTGTGAGAGAAGACTATAAAGAATAATAATAAAAAGGCCAATAATAATAATAATAATAATAATAATAATAATTTTAAAACAGACAAAAATGAACAAATTAAAAATAAGGGAAAAAAAACATTTGGGCAGGGCACCCAGGCTCTGTCCGAGCACAGAGACTGGGATGGAATTCCTGTCAGCCCAGAACGTGGTGGGAGTGAGGGATAGCTGTACCTCCGTTCACCAAGAGGGTGTGGGGTATAAGTGTAATAAGGGGAATATTGCACCTATCCAGTCACTGGTGTCCAGAATATCATTGTGGTTCCTGGCAAGTGGAGCCTATTCTTTAGTTCCTGGAATCTGGGAGAATGCTGTCACTTTAAGTATCCAAAATGCTGGAACCACTTGTAAACATTCAAAAAGGCTGCTTCCTCCAGACAGGCAAAAGTCCACAGCTCAGCCTGCCTTCCTCTTTGCTGCTTCCCCTTTTATTCATCAGCTACCAGATCAGTCCTCGGTGCAGTCCCTCGCTGGCAGGGCTGAATTTTAGGTTAATTCTTAGGGCCTACTGCCACTCAACAATATCAAAGCTGTCAGTGCTATAAGCATTGCTGCCAGATCACAGCTCTGTATGTCTCCTTTTTTTGGTTATTTCATGCAAATTATTCTACTAGTTGGAGTTTAGTCCACTTCTATATCCTTCCTTTCAAAGTTCAGGGCTTCAGTATTATCTTCTGTATCTGTGTTAAATGGTTCCCCTTTTCTTTGTTGAAGAGGGTCTGTGTGGTCTTTCTGCCTATTCCATCATCGTAACAGAAAAATGCTCATCATTTGATTTCTTGACTGCTGCTTCCATAGGAATTGATTGTGGATGCAAATAAAATGAAATCCTTGGGTACTTCTGTCTTTTCTCCATTTATCATGATGTTTATTTGTCCAGTGGTGAGGATTTTTGTGTTCTTTATGTTAAGGTATAATTTATAATGAATGATATAGTCTTTGACTTCTGACATCAATAAGTACTTCAAGTCTTCTTCACTTTCAGCAAGCAAGGGTGTGTCACTTGTATATTGCAGGTTGTTAATGAGTTTTCCTCCAATCCTGAAGCCACGTTCTTTCCATAAAGTTTGAATTCCTGTTTTATTTGCTCAACATACACATTGAATAAATATGGTGAAATGATACAATTCTGAAGCACATTTTAACTGATTTGAAATCACATTTGAACAACTGACTCTTGATCTATGTACAGGTTCTCCATGAGCACAATTAAATGTCATGGAATTCCCATTATTCTTCTCAAGGTTATCCATATTTTGTTATGATCCCCAGTCAAATACTATTGCATAGTCTATAAAACACATGGAAACATCTTTCTGGTATGCTCTGCTTTTATCCAATGTTCATCTAACATCAGTAATGATATACCTAATGATGCCCACTTCCTCTTCTGTATCCAGCTTGAATTTCTGCAGGTTCTCTGTCAATGTACAACTGAAATAATTATCTTTTTTTTTTTTTTTTTTTTAGTGTTTTATTT
>NW_006927353.1:0-1843 GCF_000298275.1 Orycteropus afer afer | reverse complement strand
TGAATTCCTTATCAGAGAGTTCCAATGCTGCTTCTTCCTCAGGGATGTGTTCTGGGTCTGTATCCTGCTCCCTTATGTCCACCACTTTATCCTGCTTCTTTGTGTGGACTGTGATGGTCTGTTGTCTCTGAGGCACCATGGCATAGTTGTATTTAGATCTCTGTTAACTGTTTGTGAAGAGTAGTCAAGGGTGATTCCGGCTCTTCTTGGTGGTTTTTTATTGTTGGCCCATTGGTGGAGAAGGAGGTAGTGTCTCTCAGTAAGTGAAGTTGTAGGTGGTGTGGGTATAGCTGTGTCTCATGGGGATTGTTGTTGTCTCCCACTCAATTAGACACAAATTAAAATTGAATAACCATCAAAAAACGAAAAGCACATGGACAAAAAGCACGGCATGTAATCACACAGGAACAGTAACAAAAAAAAAGAAAAAAGGGAAAAAGAAGAAGAATAAACAAGAAAATCTACATTATCTGGGAATAGGGCATTAAAAGAAAAAAAGTAGAGAAGTAGAATAATAAAGAAAAAAAAAAGGAAAAATGCAAAAATAAAAATAAGGAATGGGGTTAACCATGAGAAAAAAGGGGAAAAAAAATTCAACCAAGAACAAGGAAAATAAAAAATTATGAAAACTAGGATCTAAGAGGGGAGGAATAAGAATAATAGTAAAAAGGACAAACATATTAATAATAATAGTTGTTTTAAAACTGACAAATGCAAGCAAACTAATTACCAGAAAGAGAAAGGAAAAACAAAAAAAATAAAAATAAAAGCAGAAGGGAAAAAAAAAAAAAAATGGTGGAGGACAGGCCAGGGCACCCAGGCCCCGTCTGTGCACCCAGACTGTGATGGAGTTCTTGTGGGCCCAGAAGGTAAGTGGGAGTGGGGGATCATCACACCTCCATTCACCAAGCGGGTGTGGGGTATAAGAGTAACAAGAGGAATGTTGTACCTTTTCAGTCTTGCAGGTCTGGAGGGTTCTTAGGGTTGCTGGAAAGCAGAACGTGTTCTTAAGCCCCAGGAGTCTGCAGGAGCACTGTCTTTTTAAACATCCAAAATAGTCAAGTCGCTTTTAGATCTTCAAAATGGTGGTGCCCTCCAGACCCATAAAAGTCCACAGCTCAGCCCGCCTTTCTCTTCACATTTTCCGTTTATTCGCCAGCCACTGTAAGAGTCCTCTGTGCAGTCCCTGGCTAGCAGAGTTATTTTTAGGTTAATTCTTAAGTCCTACCAGCACTCAGGAATCTCCAAGTTGTCTGTGCCATCGGGATCGCTCTGGATCACTCCCAGACTGCAGCTCCATATGTCTCTTTTTTTGATATTTTCATGCAAATTCTTCTGCTAGTTGGGGTTTAATCCACTTCTATATCCTTCCCTTCAAGGCTCAGGGGTCCAGGATTGTCTTCTGTGTCTGTGTTAATTGGTTTCTCTTTTCTTTGTTGAAGAGGGTCTGTGTAGTCTTTCTGCCTAGTCTGTCATCTTGCCGAAACTCCATTTTTAAATTATCTTAAGCAACCCGGACAGAAGAGCAGTCAGCCCCAGAGTTACAGGTGAGGAGAGACAAATCAGGAATGCCCAAAGGAGCAGGCGGGAAGAGCAGGAAAAAAGGATTAAAAGCCAGGAAGCCAGAGAGAAGAGCAATCAGCCGAAGGGATTAGGTGAGGAGAGGAAACTCAGGCCCACTCAGAGTAGCAGGCCAGAAGAGCAGGAGAAAGGGGATAAAAGCCAGGAAACCAGACAGAAGAGCAGTCAGCCCCAGGGTTACAGGTGAGGAGAGACAACTCAGGGATGCCCAAGGTAGCAGGCGGGAAGAGCAGGAGAAAGGGGAATAAAAGCCAGGAAGCCA
>NW_006927352.1:7856-8424 GCF_000298275.1 Orycteropus afer afer | reverse complement strand
GTTCCGGAATTCCCATTTTTCTCAATATTATCCATAATTTCTTATGATCCACACAGTTAAATATCTTTGCAAAGATATTCAAACACAAGTAAACATCTTCTCTGTTTTCAGCCAAGATTTATGTGATATCAGCAATGGTATCCCTCTGGTGGTATAATGTCTAAGGCATTTGCTCCTAACCAGAAGGTTGGCCATTCAAACCTACCAGCCACTCCTCAGAAGGAAGAATGGGCAATCAACTTCCTTAGAGATACCTCCTCAGAACCCAAGTAGGGGTTTCTATGAGTCGAAACAATTCAACAGCAGTAAGTTTGAGGTTTTTTTTGTTTTGTTTTGTTTTTTAAATCCCTCATTTCACATCTTCTTCTGAATCCAGCTTGAATATGTGGTAGCTCCCTGTTGATGTACTGCTAAAATTTTATTTAAATTACCTTCAGCAAAATTCACTTGCCCACCAGCCACTCGTCAGAATGAAGGCTGGGCAATCTACTTCATAATGATACCACCTCAGAAACCCAAGGGGGGGGGGTTGCTATGAGTCAGGTTCTACTCAAGGGTAGTGAGGTTT
>NW_006927352.1:5299-6031 GCF_000298275.1 Orycteropus afer afer | reverse complement strand
TAGAACTATTGCAAAAATAACCTTCTATTCAATCTGAGGGTAGGCTATGAATGAGAAGCTGCCATATCATCACCAGTTTACACTAAGCCACTTTTTAATTATGGCAAGAAAGAGGAAAGAAGAGCCAAGAGATGCTATTGTTAGGTGGCATAAAGTCAGCTCTGACTTATAGTGACCCTGTGTTGTCCTGTTGTACACAGAATGAAACACCGCCAAATCTTTCAGCATCCTCACAATCTTTACTATACTTAAGCAAGACATTGCAGCCACTATGTCAATCCATCTTGTTGAAGGGCTTCCCCTTTTTCACTGACCCTCAACTTTACCAAGGATGATATCCTTCTGCCATTCTCTAATGGTTCCACCTGATAACCTGACCAGTAGGTGGGACAAATTCTGGATATTCTCACTTCTGAGAAGCATCCTGGTGCTCTTCTCAGGACAGATTTGTTCATTCTTCTGATACTGCATGATATCTTCAGTATTATACCACAATTCAAAAATATCAACTTTTCTATGGTGTTCCTTATTCCTTGTCCAACTTTCACATGCATAAGAGGTTATTGAAAATACCATGGATTCTGGTAGGCACACTTTAGTCTTTGCTCTTCAGCACTTGAAAAAGGTCTTTTGTAGAAGATTTGCCCAGTGTAACACATTGTCTGATTTCTTGACTGCTGTTTCCATTGCTGTTGATTGTGGAACCAAGTAATGTGAAATCTTTGACAACTT
>NW_006927352.1:2606-3144 GCF_000298275.1 Orycteropus afer afer | reverse complement strand
GCCAACACAATAGTTCAAAAGCATCAACTCTGCTTCAGTCTTTCTTATTTATTATCCAGCTTTCACATGTATATGAAGCTATGGGAAATACCAAGCCTGGATTAGGCTCAGTTTAATACTGAAAGTGACATTCTTGTTTCTCAGTACTTTAAACAGGTCTCTTACAGCACATTTGCCTAGTGAAATACGGTGTTTGATATCCTTGACTGTTGCTCCCACTGGTGGTGATTGTGAATCCACATAACATGAAATCCCTGATAAATTCAATCTTTTCTCCATTTATACTTTTCCTTATTATACCAGTTGTTGGAATATTTGTTTTCCTTATGTTCCAGTAGTCATTGATCTTCATCAATAAGTGCTTAAAGTCATCTTCACTCTTACCAAGCAGGTTGTTTCATCTTCATATCACAGGTTGTTAATGAGTCTTCCTCCAATCTTGCAGCCATGTTCTTCTTCATACAGTCTGGATTCTCGGATTATCTGCTCAGCATACAAATTGAGTAAGTATGATGAAAGGATATAAGCCTGATGAACA
>NW_006927352.1:0-836 GCF_000298275.1 Orycteropus afer afer | reverse complement strand
TTTTTTTGAATTGTCTGTGTTTTAATCTGGAAGGGTTAGAGATTTCTATAAATTTTAGAGGGAAGTCATTTGTCAGGTATATCATTGCTGAACATGTTTTCCTAATCTGTAGGTTCTCTTTTTACTCATTTGGATAAATCTTTTGATGCACATAAGAATTTAATTTTTAGAATGTCACTGTGGTGGTTAAATTTGTGTGTCAACTTGGCTGGGCCTGGTTGAGTGGCTGGGCAGCTGCTGGTAGTTATTCCACATGATGAGACTGGCAATCAACTTCATGGTGAGACCTACCACAAGCAACTGAATAGCTGCTATAGGGATGTAGTCTGCTTCCCATATATGAGAAAAGCTTTGGGAATGGTCTCTAGTTATGGCACACTTGGACCCTGCATGTAGCCTGCCATGCTCTGCTGACCTTGAGACATGAATTAAAGGCCTGCCCTGTGGTTTGGTAACATTGGGACTGTGCCATTTTATTTCTCAACCTTGGGCTTGCTAGCCTCAGCTGCCAGTAGCTGCCTGAGTGAAGCAATTCCTCTAGCTTCAGTGGGCCAGAAGCAAGAGACAGAGCTGAAGCCCAAGGTTGAGGGGCTTTCCCCCAACCTCTAGAGCCTGGTACTTTGAACTCAGGCTTCTAGCCTCCTGAACTGTAAGAGAATAAACTCCTGTTTCCTCAGGCCATCCCATTTGTGCTATATTCTTGTCAGAGCAGCACTAGGTAACTAGAACTAGGTCACAATGACCTATTTTATCTTCTTCTGTTTGTGTTATGTGTTATGTTTGATGATCTATTTATGCCATAAATTAAGCCAAAAAACCAAAGGGCCCCTACATTT
>NW_006927351.1:6528-7122 GCF_000298275.1 Orycteropus afer afer | reverse complement strand
TGGTCCTGTGCCAGCCTCATGATCTTTGCTATAAATGAGCCCATTGTTGTAACCACTGTGTCAATCTGTCTCATTGATGGCCTTCCCCTTTTTCATTGACCCTCCACTTTATCAAGCATGATATCCTTCTCCAGGGAATGGTCCCTTCTTACAACATAACCAAAATGGGTGAGATGAAATCTGGCCATTCATACTTCCAAGGAGCATTCTGGCTGCACTCTCTCCAGGACAGATTTGTTAGTCCTTTTAGCAGAGAATGGTACTCTTAGCATTCCTCTCCAGCACCACAACTCAAAAACATCAACTTTTTCTCCATCTTCCTTATTCATTGTCCAGCTCTCACATGCATAAGAGGCAATTGAAAATACCATGACTTTGGTTAGGCACACCTTACTCTTCAAGGAGACATCTTTGCTCTTTATCACTTGAAAAATGTCCTTTGCAGCAGATTTGCCCAATGCAATATGTCGTCTGATGTTTGGACTGCTGTTTCCATTGGTGTTGATTGTAGAACCAAGTAGTATTGAAATCCTTGACAATTTCAATCTTTTCTCCATTCACTATGAAGCTGTTTATTGACCAGTTGTGAGGATT
>NW_006927351.1:2023-5668 GCF_000298275.1 Orycteropus afer afer | reverse complement strand
TCTTGGAAGAAGTACAGCAGGAATGCTCCTTAGAAGAGAATGTGGCCAGACTTTGTCTCTCATACTTTGGTCATGTTGTCAGAAGGGACCAGTCCCTGAAGAAGAATGTCATGGTTGGTAAAGTGGAGGGTCAGCAGAAAAGGGGAAGACCCTCAACGAGATGGGTGACACAGTGGCTGCAACGATGGGCTCAAGTATGGCAATGCTCATGAATAAGGCACAGGACCCAGCACTGCCTCCTTCTATCGCACGTAGGGCTCCTGTGAGTGAGAATCTACTCAGCAGCACCCAACAACAAAACAACAGTACCCTAAAATGACATCACAAAGTCACTGTGATCATAAATCTAGTGTGTTCACATTATGTACAATTATTTTTATCTATTATAATTAGTGGAATAATTTAGAGTTTTCACCTCCTTGGAGATGAAGGATTATATCCACTAAAGTAAATTGATCTCTTCAGGATATTTGGATCATGTATCATTTAGAACTACCACCCATCCTTCCATTTATCATACTGTGGTGGCTGATATTTTGGTATGAAGCTGAGAACTATGGCACAGGTAGTTCAAGTATCAGCAGGGTCACTCCTGTTGAACAGATTTCAGTGGAGTTTTCAGAACTGATGGACTTGTAAATATTAGCCAAGGAAACCCATGGATCACAACAGAATATTACCTGGTATCGTGCTAGAAGATGACCCTCTAGGTTGGAGGGCACTCACCACACACAATGGTTGCAATAATGGACTCGAGCAAGGATTGTGAAGATGGAATAGGTTCAGGCAGACTTTTGTTCTGTTTTACATAAGGTCACTGGGAGTAGGAGCTGCCTCACTGGCAACTAAGACCCACAACAACATCATTTAGAAACACATCTTTTTCTATTGTTATTAAAATATAACTAGTGCCTAAAGCATTTGGCTGCTAACCAGAAAGGTGGTGGTTCGAACCCACCAGGCACTCCTTGGACTGAAGGTTGGGAAATCTACTTTCGTAGTGATACTGCCTTAGAAACTCAAGGAGGGGCCGCTATGAGTCAGATCCGACTCCATGACAGTGAATTTGGTTTAGTGCCTAAGGCATTTGACTGCTAACCAGAAGGCTGGTGGTTTAAACCCACCAGCCACTCCTCAGAAGGAAGATTGGGTAATATACTTCCATAAAGATACTACCTCGGAAACCCAAGGAGGGATCACTATAAGTCGGGATCAACTCGATGGCAGTGAGTTTGGCTTATTGTTGATGACCAGGACTCCCCCAAGTCAGCAGCTGTTCCACAGGAGAAAGGTGATACAGTCTACTTTGATAAAGACTGACAGCCTTGGAAACCTCATGGGATAGTTCTACCCTGTCTTCTAGGGGCACCATGAGTCAGAATCGACTGGATGGCAGTGGGTTTGATTTGGGCTTTCTTTCCTTAAAGATTGACAGCCTTGGAAACCCTATGGGGCAGTTATACTCTGTCCTTTAGTGGCACTGTAAGTCAGAATCTACTCAAAGGCAGTGGAAAACTTTTTGGTATTGCCACTGACCAAACACTATCTCCTCTTCCAGGACTTCTTGCTTTATTCAAAGTTTCCTGTGTTCACTTGCATGCATAATAGAAATAATAAATCTTTATATTTAGTACCTAAGGCATTTGACTGCTAACCAGAAGATTGGCAGTTCAAATCCATCAGCCACTCCTCGGAGGGAAGGTTGGGCAATCTACTTTCATAGTGATACTGCCTTGGAAACCCAAGGAGGGTTCGCTAGGAGTTGGATGCAACTCTAAGGCAGTGGGTTTGGGTTTGGTATATTTTATGAGAAAATGCATAAATAACAGAAAAAATATATATAATTATAATATCCTACTTTTAAGATCCAATAAGGATTTGAACCTATTTTGTTAACTTTAATTTTCTTTTATGTTTACCCTCTTTAACTTTGCATTTACTCTTCTGAGTGTAATTATAAACCCATGGCTTGAGGCAATCTCAGTTTGTCCCAATTTTTTATAATATAATCATAAACATCTTAAAGAACAAATTATCATAACTTAGCCAGAAGGAGTTCTTTCACTTGGCTCCTTTCCTTCTATTGACATTGTTTTCAGCGTTCTTGAAACCTCTCTTGATTTCTTGATAATGAGAGGAAGTTTGACAATCATCCTCACGTTTTCCTGTCTAAGATACAGAACTATTCTGGGTATTGCAAATGGTTAAGCACTGCAGTACTAGCCATATACTTGGCTTGGTTGTTTGAATGCACCCATGGGCACCTTGAAGGGAAGTCCCGAGGCTCTGCTTCCAAAGGCCCCGGCCTTGAAAACCCTCTGCAGTACCGTTCTGCTCTGCCCCCATGGGCTAGTCACGAGGTGGAGCTGACTGAACAACAACTAACAGCAACAACACCCCCACCTATCAAAAGTCCCTGGTGCCCAGGAGATGAGGAAGGCAGAAGTGCTGCTGCTGCTCTAACAACTTCTAATAATAAAAGACCTGGAGCACAGGCACCCGTGAAGGGCTTCCTACTCAACTCATCATATGATGCTGTATCTCATTTTACTTTTGTTTCTTTTTTATTGAAGAAATATACCTTTGTTGATAGATAATTCACATACTGTAAAATTCACCCTTTTACAATGTACAAATCAGTGCTTTTAGTCTGTTTACACAGTTAGGCAACCATCATTATTATCTAATACCAGAATCTTTTCCTCGTCCACTAAAAAATCCTGTATTCATTAACAGTTACTCCCCATCCTCTTCTCCCCGCAGGCCCTGACAACCACTCATCTATTTTCTGTCTCTATGGATTTCCTTGTTCAGAATATTTCATAAAGGTGGACTCATACACTACGTGGTTCATTGGCTTCTTTCACTTAGCATAATGATTTTAAGATTCACCTCTGTTGTTTTATGTGTCAGAATTCCATTCATTTTTGTTGCAGAATAAGGGTCTGTTGTATGGATATACTTGTTGTTAGGTGCCATAAAGTAGGCTCTGACTCATGGCGACCATACACACTACAAAGCAAAACACTGCCCGGTCCTGTGCCAGTCTCACAATACTTACCATACCTCAGCCCATCGTTGCAGCCACTGTGTCAATCCATCTCGTTGAGGACCTTCCCTTTTTTCATTGACTCTGGTGGCTTAGTGCCTAAGGCATTTGACTGCTAACCAGAAGACTGGCAGTTCAAACCCAACATCCACTCCTTGGAAGGAAGTATGAGCAATCTACTTCTGTGGAGATATCACCCTGGAAACTCAAGGAGGGGTCGTTATGAGTCAAATCAACTCGACAGCAGTGAATTTGGTTTTTGGTTTTCCACTTTTTTTTTTTGTTGTTGTTGTTGTTGTTGTTAACTAAGCATGATATCCTTCTCCAGAAAGTGGTCCCTTCTGACAACATGACCAAAGTAGGTGAGACAAAATTCTCACTTCCAAGGAACATTCTGGCTGTACTTCTTGCAGGACAGATTTGTTGGTTCTTTTAGCACTCCATGGTACTACTTTTCACTAGTCTTTTCCAACACCACAACTCAAAAGCATCAACTCTTCTTTGGTCTTCCTTACTCATTGTCCAGATCTCACAAGTATATGAGGTAATTGAAAATACCATGGCTTGGGTTAGGCACACCTTAGTTTTCAAGAAGA
>NW_006927351.1:0-764 GCF_000298275.1 Orycteropus afer afer | reverse complement strand
TCCCACCCCTGGTATTCAAAAAAGAAAATTTGTTGTCTTATGTCTTGACTGCTGCTTCCATTGGTGTTGATTGTAGAATCAAATAGTATGAAGTCTTTGACTTTAATCTTTTCTCCATTTATCATGATGCTGCTTATTGGTCTACTTGTGAGGATTTTTTTTTTTTTTTTCCTTTATACTGAGGTATAATCCTTACTGCAGACTGTAGTCTTTAATCTTCTTCAGTAAGTGCTTCAAGTCATCCTCACTTTCAGCAAGCAAAGTTGTGTCATCTGCATATCTAAGTTGTTAATTAGCCTTTCTCCAATCCTGATGTCACATGCTTCCCGTATAGTCCAGTTTCTCAGATTATTTGCTCAGCATACAAGTGGAATAAGTATGGTGAAAGGATACAACCCTAACACACTCCCTTCTTCGTTTTAAACCATTTATCCATTCAGGTTATGAACATTTGTGTTTTTTTCACCTTTTTAGAGTAAAAAGTGTTTAAAAGCAAAGATGTTGCTTGGATGACTAAAGTGCACCTAACTCAAGACATGGTATTTTTAATTGTCTCACATGCATACGAAGACTGGACAATGAAAAAGGAAGACTGAAGAAGAATTAATGCATTTGAATGATGCTGTTCATGACGAAAATTCAAATTACCGGAATAACAAATTTGTCTTAGAAGAAGTACAACCAGGATGCTCATTAGAAGTGAAGACATGTTATTAGGAGAGACCAATCATTGGAGAAAGATATCAGACTTGGTTGTTGTTGTT
>NW_006927350.1:6360-7239 GCF_000298275.1 Orycteropus afer afer | reverse complement strand
AGTTTGTCTCCTGCTGTTTATGCAGTTTTGCTTCTGTTTGATAGTGTATTTATGCCATGAACTCAGACCCCTAAGTTGGCCCCTATTTTTCCTTTCATTATCTTTATGGTTTGGTCTTTGACCCATATAGAGTTAATTTTTGTGTATAATGTGAGATATGGATCCTGTTTCATTTTTCAGCAAATGGAAGTCTAGTTTTGATAGCACCATTTGTTAAAGAGGCTATCACTTCCCTATTTAATGGGATTCAGGCCTTTGCCAAAGATCAGCTGTTCATAGGTGGAGGGATTTAATCTGGATTCTTAAATCTGTTCTATTGGTCTATGTCTCTGTCATTGTATCAATACCAGGCTGTTATGACTACTGTAGTTGTATAATAGGTTTTGAGATCAGGGAGTGTGAGGCCAACTACTATGTTCTTCTTCTTTAGTAGTGTTTTTCTTATCTGAAGTCTCTGTCCTTTCCATGTAAAGTTGGTAATTAGCTTTTCCATTTGTTTAAAGAATGATGTTGGAATCTGGATCAAGATTGCATTATATTCATAGATTGCTTTGGATAATATTGTCATTGTTAAGTTTTCCTATCTATGAGCTTGGTATATTTCTCCAGTTATGTAGATCTCTTTTGGTTTCTTGCAATAGTGTTTTGTAGGTTTCTTTTTTTAAAAAAAAAAAAATAGGTCTTTTGTGTCTCTGGCTAGATTTATTCCTAGGTACCTCATCATTCGAATGGCTATTTAAAATGGTTCTGGTAGCATTGTGGCTAAGACACTTGCCTGCTAACTAGACGGCTGGTGGTTCAAACCCACCAGCCACTCCTCGGAAGGAAGGTTGGGCAATCCTACTTCTGTAGTGATACTGCCTCGGAAACCCAAGGAGG
>NW_006927350.1:1298-6183 GCF_000298275.1 Orycteropus afer afer | reverse complement strand
TATGCATAGGTTCATATCATCTGCAAATAGAGATAGTTTTACTTCTTCTTTGCCAGTTTGGATGCCTGTTATTTCCTTTTCTTGCCTTATTGCTCTGGCTAGATCTCCCAATATATTATTGAATGGAAGTGGTGATAAAGACATCTTTGTTTGGTTCCTGTTCATAAGGAGAATGTTCTCTTTCTCCATTGAAAATAATATTGGCTATTGGTTTTGTGTATATGCTCTTAACTATGTTGAGCAATTTCCCTTCTGTTCCTATTTAGTTTAGTGTTTCTATGAAGAATGGGTGTTGGATTTTGTCAAATGCCTTTTCTGTATTGATTAATATTATCATTTTTTCCTTTGTTTTATTTATGTGATGGATTATATCATTGTTTTTCTAATGTTGAACCATCTTTGCATAACTTATATGAATCCCATTTAGTTATGATGTATTTTTTTTTTACCTGTTGTTGGAATCTATTGGCTAGAATTTTGTTGAGAATTCTGATGCCAGTATTCATAAGGGATATTGGTCTGTAATTTTCTTTTCAGTGATGTCTTTGCTTCGTTTTGTTATCAGGATTATGCTTGCTACACAGAATGAGCTCAGTAGTTTCCCCTCCTTTTCTATGTTCTGGAATAGTTTGAGCAGTATGTCTGGTCTTCTCTGAATGTTTGGTACAATTCTCCAATGAAGCTGTTGGGGCTGAACTTTTTTTGTTAGGAGTTAATCTGTTAATTAATTTTAAGACTTGTTTAATTTCTTATTTTGTTATGAATGTGTTCAAATACCTTATTCAGATTGTGTTAGTTTGTGTAGGTAGTATGTTTCTAGAAATTTGTCCATTTCTTCTAGCTTTTCAAATTTGTTGTTTTTATTATCCTTTTCATTTCAGTAAGTTCTGTTGTGACATCACCTATTTCATATTTTATTCATTTTATTTGCATCTTCTCCTTCGTTTCCACTTCAAGTCTTGTTGATTCTTTCTATTACTTTCTGTTTCATTTATTTCAGCTTTGATCTTCATCATTATTTCCTTTCTTCTGATGACTGTAGGCTTTTTAAAATATTCTTTTTCTAATATTTGGAGATGTTTGGTTAAGGTGTTGATTTTGATTCTTTCTTCTTTTTTAACGTGTGCATCTATTGCTATAAATTGTCTTCCAAGCACTGCTTTTGCTGTGCGCCAAAGAATCTGGTATATTATGTTTTCATTGTCATTTGATTTAAAGAGTTATTTTTTTTCCTTTTAATTTCATTATTTATTTCTTCTATTACCCAGTAGTTTTAAGCAGGGTGTTATTCACTTTCCAAATATTTGCCTATTTTTCCTTGATCTTCCTATTGTTGATTTCTAATTTTATATCCTTATGTTCTGAGAAGATGCTTTGTTGTATTTTTATGTTTTTATATTTATTGAGGCTTGCTTTGTGGCCTAACATATAGTCTAATCTGTAGAAAGGTCTATGTGCACTAGAAAAGAGTGTATATTTTGCTGTTGTTGGGTGGAGTATTCTGTATACATCTATGAGATCTAATTGTTTGATTGTGTTGTTCATAGTCTCCGTATTTTTGTTAAATTTCTTTCTAGTTGTTCTTTCCTTCATTGAAAATGTATATTAAAGTCTCCTACTATTACTGTGGAATTGTCTATTTCTCCTTTCAATTCTGTTGAAGTTTGATTTATAAACTTTAGGCATCTCTCACTGAGTACCCAGATATTTATTATGTTTATGTCATCTTGTTCTATTGACACTTTAATCATAATATAATGTCCTTCTTTGTCTCTTTTGCTTTATTTTGCCTTAAAGTCTGTTTTGGTTACCTAGTGCTGCTCTGACAGGAATATACCACAAATGGGATGGCTTCAACAAACAGGAGTTTATTCTCTTACAGTTTGGGAGGCTAGAAGTCTGAATTCAAAGTGCCATGCTCTAGGGGCCGGGTGAAAGCCCTTTGACCTTGAGCTTCAGCTCTGCCTCTTGTTCCAGGCCCAATGAAGCTAGAGGCACCTCTTCACTCAGGCAGCTAGTGGCTGCTGAGGCTAACAAGCCCAAGGACAACAAACAAAATGTCACAGTCCCAATGTTACCAAACCACACAGCAGGCCATTCAAGTCCATTGAAAGTCCCAACGTTGGCAGAGCATGGCAGGCTGCTGAACAATGGCTACATTTAGGGTTCAAGTGTCCCACAAGCTAGAGACCATTCCCAAAGCTGTTTCTTATATACAGGAAGCAGACCACAACCCTAAAGTAGCTACTCAGCTGCTAGTGGTAGGTCCCACCATGGAGTTGATTGGCAGTTTCATCATGGGGAATAATTACCATCATCTGCCCAGCCACTCAACCAGGCCAGCCAAGTTGACACACAAACTTAACCACCACAATGTTTATTAATTTTCTTTGAGTTACACTATAATTTATCATTATCTTACCAAGTTTAAAGTAGTCCATTCTATCTTGATATTGTCTTGATGCCCTTTCTGTTTAGAAGTTATGTACCTACATCATTCATTCCCTCTTTTTGCTTTGTAGTTATAATCATTTACGAATTATCCCTGACTCCCTATTTTCAGTCTTGTATGTATATTTTAATTATTATTATTATTTCCCATATGAACTGCCAAATTTTTCTGTGGGTATTTTATTGAGATCATATTAAATGCATAGATGAATTTATGGAGAACTGACATATTTGTAATGTTGAGATATCTTATCCAATGATATGGTATGATTTTTTCTTTGTTTAAGTATTCTTTTTTGCCCCATGAATAAGTTTCAAGCTTTTTCCTATAGATATTGCACATTTCTTGTGAATTTTATTTCTATCTATAGTATTTGCTGATATTCTAAATAGAATCTTCTCTTCTGTTATGTCTTACAATTGTGTATATACAAGAATATTGGTTTCTTCATATTAATTTTGTACCAACTGATCTTACTGACTCTTGTTATTGTTTGTAATAGTTTTTCTGGAAATAACTTAGGTTTTCCAGGAGCATAATTATGTAATGATATTTTAACTCCTTCTTTCCAATTTTTAAATATCTAATTTTATTAGATTTTGTTTGTTTGCATTGCTCAGTATCTCAAGAAAAAGAAATGTTAACCAGTCTTGTTCTTGACTTTAATGGAAACACTTTTAGCGTTTCCCCACTTAGCATGTTTTTAGCTTTCAGTTTAAAAGATGTATTTTTATTATGTAAATGAAAAAAACACATTTTTTAAGTCAAAAAAGGATGTTGGATTTTTATCAAAAAAGGATCTGACTCATAGTAACCCTTCCTTGGGTTTCCAAGGTGGTATAACCATGGAAGTAGATTGCCCAACCTTCCTTCCAAAGAGTGGCTGTTGGGTTTGAACCACCAGTCTTCTGGTTAACAGTCAAATGCCTTAGGCACTACACCACCAGAGCTCCCACTTCCTGTATTATGTATGGGATATCCTAAAATATCAATAGTGATCAAGGCACACACTTTACTGATCACAATATGTGTGCATTGGTGGCCAAAATGAGGTACAATTGTACTACCCCCTTCCTTCCCTATAAATCCCATGCCACAGGCCTGGTGAAAGCAAAGAATGGTGTCCTAAAACAACAGATACACACACTTACATGCAAGTCTTTTCCAGTCATATAATTACTAAGGTGATGCCTGAGATGTTGAGGTTGATAAATTTAGCTTCCACTGGGGCTTTATCCCCATATACCACACTAGAAGCCTCAGGTGACCCTCTAAACATGATATGAGAGATAGCACAGTTTCTAGAAGTCGATCCATCCTGGTTTTTGCCAAAACAACAAACAAAGCAGCATGGTCCTTTGAACACCTCAGGTCCTGGCACTGTGAAATGGAACCATCTATTAGCACTTTTGTGGATTACTGTACTGGGGTGGATTGGTTATTTTGTCTTTTTGGAGGCAGAGGAACTTATTTGCCTAACATAAGAATCCACCATTCTGCTTCATGGAGAGGCTCAACATTTATGCTTCTGCTGGTCTAAGACAAAGGCTATAGCTTGAGGAAAAGAAGTGGATCCCCTTTTCTGGCATAGTGGCAAAACAGGTGACTTTACTCACAAACCCCCAAGTGACCTCACCAAGGCAGCGTGTGTGGTACATTGAACCAAGGAAAATGCCTAAGGTAGCTGCTGTTCTCACCACATGAGGGGAAGCTATAGGTGTGATCCTAATAGAAGGGAAAGGGTTACACGTTTTGGTACCAACTAAACAGCTATCTTTGTGACTATAGGTATGTCCTTCTGTGTTTCTTCCCTATGGGACTGCCAACATTTTGCTAGAGTGGGCTTACAGCTTTGCCAAAGTCCACATAAGATGGCCCCCAGCCCAGGGCCCGCCTACCTCAGGTCCCAGCCTTAAAAAAGAGCCACCCTCAAATGAAAGTTGAAGCTGCACTGAAGGAATTGGTGAAGAACAAGGCTCTAGGAATGGACAGAATACCCACTGGGACGTTTCAACAAATGGATGCCTCATGGAAAAAACTCACTTGGTTATGCCAAGAGATTTGGAAGACAGCTACCTGGCCAATTGACTGGAAAAGATCCATATTTGTACCCATTCCAAAGGAAGGTGATCCCACAGAATGCGGAAATTATCAAGCAGTATCATTAATATCACATGCAAGTAAAATCTTACTGAAGATAATTAAAAAAAGAATGCAGCAGTATATCAACAGAGAGCTTTCAGAAATGCAAGTTGTATTCAGAAGAGGATGTGGAATGAAGGCTATCATTGCTGATGTCAGATGGATCTTAGCTGAAAGCAAAGAATACCAGAAAGAGGAGTTCCAGAATATGGCGGACTAGGCAGAAAGACTGCACAGACCCTCTTCAACAAAGAAAACAGAAATCAATTAACACAGACACAGAAGATAATC
>NW_006927350.1:0-611 GCF_000298275.1 Orycteropus afer afer | reverse complement strand
AAGGTACGACATTCCTCTTGTTACTCTTATACCCCACACCCGCTTGGTGAATGGAGGTGCAGCCAACCCCACTCCCACCTACCTTCTGGGCCCACAGGAATTCCATCACAGTCTGTGTGCTCAGATGGAGCCTGGGTGCCCTGACCAGTCCTCCACCAATTTTTTTTTTCTTCCTCACATTCTTTTTTCTGGTGATTAGTTTGCTCATATTTGTCTGTTTTAAAACAACTATTATTATTAATATTTTTGTCTTTTTTACTATTATTCTTAATCTTCCCCTTCCAGGTCCTAGTTTTCAGCATTTTTTCTTTTCCCTGATCCTGATTGATTTTTTTTTAATTTAAGTGTTATTTATTTTCTTTTCCCCTTTTTTCTCATGGTTACCCCTGTTCCTCGTTTTTCTTTTTGCATTTTTTCCCATTTTTTTCTTTCATTATTCTCCTCTCTACTTTTTTTCTCTTAATGCCCTATCCTGAGATATTGCAGGATTTCTTGTTTTTTCTTCTTCTTTTTCTCTTTTTTCTTTTCTTGGTTACTGTTCCTGTGTGATTACATGGCCTGTTTTTGCCCCTGTGCTTTTAGTTTTTTGAAGGTTATTCAATTGTAATTTG
>NW_006927349.1:7042-7627 GCF_000298275.1 Orycteropus afer afer | reverse complement strand
CTTCTGTTCAGCTCTTTTATCTTGTCATTTCTTCCATTTGCTTTAGCTACTCTCCACTCAAGGGCAATTTTCAGACTCTCTTCTGACATCCATTTTGGATTTTTCTTCCTTTCTTGTCTTTTTATTGATCTCTTGCTTTCTTCATGGATGATTGTCTTGATGTCATCCCATATTTATTCTGGTTTTCAGTCATCGGTGTTCAATGTTCGACAAGTTGTACACTTGTAAGAAGTTGAATTGGCAAAAGTTGTGTGCCAAATATATTTACAATGAGAAAACAGAGTAGTTGCTGAGGCTGCTTATGTAAAATCAAACACCTCATGGGATCTGGTTTCTTGGTTTGGAGATTTAGGGTCATGGTTTCATGGGACATCCCAGTTAATTGACCTAATCATGTGTCCAGTGCTTCTCTTCTACCTCCTAATTTGTTGTGTAGTACCTAGGATCTTAAAAGCTTGCAAGCAGCCATCCAAGGCACAACAATTTGTCTCTATTCACTTGGAGGAGCCTGTCGTTCGAACAGAACAAGGGGACACTACATGGTTTAAAATCAAGAAGGGAGTGCGTCAGGGTTGTATCCTTTCT
>NW_006927349.1:5301-6262 GCF_000298275.1 Orycteropus afer afer | reverse complement strand
TTCTGCTGTGCATGGGGTCGCTATGAGTCGGAAATGACTCGACGGCACTTAACAACAACAAAAAAGGAAGAAAGTCAGGAATAGGATCAGGAAACATAATGTGTGGCTAATTGCCTCCATGAACATCTGCCTCCTTTGCCATGAGACCAGAACTGGATGGAACCCAACTACCATCACACCCACTCCTAACTTATCCACATGGTTAAATTCCAAAGCCTAAATAGCTGTGTGAAAATTGGCATTATGCAAAAATGGAGGGTGATCACATCAGATCACAAAATTACTATGTAACTGCCAAATTTCATCATTAAATAACTGTCAAATTGCATCATCATATAATTGCTAAACCACCGATAATCATGGCCCAGCCAAGCTGACATATAACCTTAACCATCACAGCCAGTGTTACTCTTGCCTAATGCTTCAGTGTTCATTACTGCCAGACATATATCAATAATGCACAAAAAGTCAGATGGTAGATAGTAGGTGTATTCAAAATTTTGATCAAAGATTCTATTGAAGAATCCTGATCAAAAAAGGGAAAACACAGAACAAAATTTCAAATTCTCATGGAATCCATATTTTCTGGAGCCTCAGAGGCTGTATGAACCCCTGAAACTATTGCCCTGGAATAATCTTTAAATTATTACATGCACAATACTGCATTACCACTAACACCAAACACCAGGCTATGCATAAATGCATAGACAGGTGAGAAGATCAGGTGGGGTTGGACGAACAGGAATATACCCTACACCAAGGATAGATTTGGCTGAAGATAGTCTTACATATGCACTTGTGCTACAAAATTGTTGTTGTTGTTGTTATGTGCCTTCGAGTCGGACCCGACTCATAGTGACCCCTCCTTGGGCTTCTGAGGCAGTATCACTACTTAAGTAGATTGCCCCATCTTCCTTCCAAGGAGTGGCTGGTGGGTTTGAACCGCCAGCCTTCTGGTTAG
>NW_006927349.1:1979-2656 GCF_000298275.1 Orycteropus afer afer | reverse complement strand
TCATATTAATGGGGGAGGAACAACTCAGAAAAAAAGAGGGTGAGAATGGTTACACAACTCAAAGAATGTAATCAATGTCACTGAACTTTACATGTAGAAACTGTTGAACTGGTGTGTGTTTAGCTATGTATATTCTCAAAAACAGAACATTTAAAAAAAAAACTATTATGGGGAACTGAGCTGAGATGTTGGAGTAGTGGCAGTGACCACAGCACTCCAACCGGAAGCTAAAGGAGTAGCCCTGGATCCTAACACATAGAGGTTCTTCCTCTTTCAGAGACCAAAGTGGTGGAAGCAGAGCAGGGCCAAGTCCACAGAGGAAGGGCTTGCACGCTGTCTGAAGAGGTGAGGCCAGGGAGCATCTACAGGGAATACCGAATGCTTTCAAGGAGAGTCGTAGAGTAGGTAGGGGTGCCAGGTGCCAGGGGCACAGTCTTTTTATTTTTTTAATTGCGATTTGGGTGAAATCTTACAGAGCAAATTCAGTTTCCATACAGCAGTTCACACACATTTTGTCTCATGACATTGGCTACAATTTCCCACAATGCAACAGCACCCCTCCCACTTCCTCCTGATAGTTACCTCTTCCCTGTGTCCTTCCCTCCATGCACTCCTGCCCCCTGAGCTGTCTCCCTGTGCTTACACAGCCCTTCTATTGTCCCACAGGGGCATACTCT
>NW_006927349.1:0-1814 GCF_000298275.1 Orycteropus afer afer | reverse complement strand
GCCGAAGGTACTTGACTGCTAACCAGAACCACCAGCCACTCCTCGGAAGGAAGGTTGGGCAATCTACTTCTGTAGCGATATCACCTCAGAAACCCAAGGAGGGGTCGCTATGAGTCGGGTTTGACTCCAAGGCAGTGAGTTTGTTTTTTTTTTGGTTTTGGAGTCCATTCCAACTCATAGGGACCCTATGGGACAGAGTAGAGCTGCCCCCATAGGGTTTCTAAGACTGTAATCTTTATGGAAGCAGATTCTTTCTCCGCCAGAACAGCTGGTGGGTTTGAGCCACCAACCTTTCAGTTAGAAGCTGAATCATTGTGTCACCAGAGTTCCGTCATAGCATCTAGAAAAAAAAAAAAAAGGAGCTCTGGTGGGGCACTGCCTAAAACATTTGACTGCTAACCACTAACCACACAGTTGGCAGTTCAAACACACCAGCCACTGTGTGGAAAGAAGATGAGACAATCTACTTCTGTAAAGATGTACTGCCTTGGAAGCCCAATGGGGGTCACATGAATCGGAATAGAATTTATTCATTCATTAAAATATATTTATTGAATACATACTATGTATGTATGCAGTCCTGAGTGCTGGAGATCCTACAAGGAACAAAACAGAAAAAAAAAAAATCCCAACCCTGGTGAACCTTCCATTCTATTGAGGAGTAACAAAATGACCCAGGAAGAGTAATAGGGAATGGGTATTGATGGTGCTTTCAATTTTCGATAGAGTGGACAGGGCAGGACTCATTGAGAGGGTGACCTTTGAGCAGAGGTCTAAATGAGGCCAGAAAATGAGACATGTGGGTATCTGGAGTGGGGTGGGGGTAAAAAAAACAACCTCCTGCCATTGAGTCAGTTCTGACTCATAGCGACCCTATAGGACAGAGTAGAACCATCCCATAGGGTTTCCAAGGTTGTAAGTCTTTACAGAAACAGACTGACTCATCTTTCTCCCAAGGACCAGCTACTGGGTTTGAACTGCTGACATTTTGGTTAACATCAGTGTTTTAACCACTGTGCCACCAGAGCTCCTCAGAGTGGGAGAGAGTAAGCAGCAGAGGAAATAGTCAAGGCATAGGCCTGAGGCAGGAGTCCACTTGGCTTGTGTGAGGAAGAGCCAGGAAGTCAGTGTAGCCTCATTGTCAGAACTTTGGCCATTGGAAAATTCTGAATAGAGGAGTGCCTTGTTGAATTAATAACCATTAATAAATTAATGGTTATTCAATTTTAAACCAAAAAAATCTCCTGAAATCTTCTTCAAACCAAATAGTAGTTTAGCTTAACTAGTAAAAAAGGTCTGCCTTGAGGATTATGCTCTTTTAAGAACTATCTACATGGGAACAAATTGACAATAGTAACTCCCACCCTGAGGAACTCTGGTGGCACAGTGATTAAAACACTCACATGCTAACCAAAAGGTCTGTCAATTTATTGTATTGTGGTGGCTTAAGTGTTGCTGTGAGGCTGGAGGCTATGCCACCAGTATTTCAAATAACAGCAGGGTCACCCATGATGAACAGGGTTCAGCAGAGCTTCCAGACTAAGACAGACTCAGAAGAAGGAAGAGGCCATCCACTTCTCAAAGAATGACCTGTGAAAACCTTATGAATAGCAGTGAAACACCATCTGATATATTACTGGAAACCTTTATGAATAGCCCTGAAACATTGTCTGATATAGTGCCAGAAGATGAGCCCCTCAGATTGGAAGACACTCAAAATATGAATGGGGAAGAGCTGCCTCTTCAGAGTACAGTGGACGTTAATAATGTGGATGGAGTAAAGTTTTCGGGAACTCCATTTGCTGGTGAGGCAC
>NW_006927348.1:6964-8305 GCF_000298275.1 Orycteropus afer afer | reverse complement strand
GTATGGTGTGAGGTACAGATCTTGTTTCATTTTTCTGCAAATAGATCTCCAGTTTTGCTAGCACCTTTATTAAATGAACATTCTCTTCCTCATTTAATGGATTTCGGCCCTTTGTCAATGATCAGCTGACCAAAGGTCAATGGATCATTTCTGGGTTCTCAATTCTATTCCATTAGTCTATGTATCTGTCATTAAACCAATACCAGGCAGTTTCGACTACTGTGGCTGTATAGTAGGTTTTGAGATCTGGCAGTGTGAGACCTACTACTTTGTTCTTCTTCAATAGTGCTTTGCTTATCTGAGGTCTCTTTCCTTTCCATATAAAGTTAGTGACTAGTTTTTCCATATCCCTAAAGAATGTTGATGAGATCTGGATTGGGATTGCATTGAATGTATAGATTGCTTTGAGTAAAATTGACATTTTGACAATATTCAATCTTCCTATCCACGAGCATGGGATATTCTTCCATTTATGTAGATCTCTTATGGTTTCTTGAAGTAGTTTTATATAGTTTTCTTCATACAGGTCTTTTGTGCTCCTGGTAAGATTTATTCTCAAGTATTTTATTTTTTTTGTAGCTTTTGTAAATGGTATTGATTTCCTTATTTCTTTTTCAGCAATCTCTTTGGTGGTAGAGGAATCCAAACTGATTTTTGGACATTGATCTTATATCCTGCCACGATACTAAACCTCTCAATTAGTTCCAGTAGACTTTGGACTGAGTCTCTTGGGTTTTCTATGTAGAGAATCATATCATCAGCAAATAGGGATAGTTTGACTTCTTCCTTACCTATTCGGATGCCTTTGATTTCCCTTTCTTGCGTTATGGCCCTGGCAAGACTTCCAGTACAAAGTTGAATGGAAGTGGTGATGGATAGAGGAATGGATTCAGTGTCTGTCCATTGAAAACAATGTTGGCTGTTGGTTTTGCATAGATGCCCTTTATTATGTTGAGGAACGTCCTTTCTATTCCTATTTTGCTGAGAGTTATTATAAGGAATGGGTGTTAGATTTTATCAAATGCCTTTTCTGCATCAATTGATATGATCACGTGGTTCTTCTCCTTTGTTTTATTTATGTGGTGGATGACATTGATTGCTTTTCTAATGTTGAGCCATCCCTGCATACCTGATATGAACCCTATTTGGTCATAATGAATGGTTTTCTTGATATGTTGTTGCAGTCTATTGGCTAGGATTTTGTTGAAGATTTTTGCATGTATATTCATGAGGGATATTGGTCTGTAGTTTTCCTTTTGAGTGATTTAAAGTGGTTTAAAGTGTTGACTTTGGCTCTTTCTTCTTTTTTGATGTGTGCATTTATTGGTATAAATTGGCCTC
>NW_006927348.1:5284-5794 GCF_000298275.1 Orycteropus afer afer | reverse complement strand
TTGGCGTCTCTGGTTCCCTTTTTACAATCTTGTAAGCTTATTTTACTTTGGAGATGTCTATAGCTGTGGTTTCTGGATTATGTAATCTTGTGTATTAATGGTCAGATGGTGTTTGGTACTATTGGTTCTAAGTTCAAAGGACTCCCTTTAGTGTCTCTTGTAAGGTTGGTCTGGTCTTAACAAATTCCCTTAGTTTCTGCTTATCCAGAAATCTCCTAAATTCACTGTCATATTTGAGGGACAATTTTACCTGGTATATAATTCTTGGTTGAAAAATTTTCTCTTTTAGAGTTTTATATATACCATCACATTGCCTTCTTGCTTGCATGATTTCTGCTGAGAATTCAGAGCTTATTCTTACTGCATGTTCTTTGTAAGCAGTTTTTTGTTTTTCCTGTGCTGCTTTCAGGATCTTTTTGTCTTTGGTTTTGATGAGTTTGATGATGATATGTCTTGGTGATTTTCTTTTGGGGTCTATCCTGTTTGGGGTTCATTGGACTTCTTGAATGG
>NW_006927348.1:2994-5002 GCF_000298275.1 Orycteropus afer afer | reverse complement strand
ATCTTCTAGATTTCTATCTGTAGATTTAGAATCATTTCTAATTTTTCATTTATTTTGTCATTTTTTTCTTGTATTTTCTTCCAAAATTCTTCTAGAGTTTTGTCTGTTTTTTCTTGATCTGCCTCTCAATCCTTTGAAGATACCTAAATATAGTTCTTTTAAATTCCTTGTCAGAGAGTTCCAATGCTGCTTCTTCCTGAGGGATGTGTTCTGGGTCTTTATCCTATTCTCCTGTTTCTTCTGCTTTATCTTGCTTCTTTGTGTGTACTGTGATGATCTGTTTTCTCCGAGACATTTTGGCATTGTTGTATTCAGATCTCTGTTAACTGTTTGTCAAGAGCAGCCAAGGGTGAGTATGGCTGTTCTTGGTGGTTTTTTATTATTGGCCTACTGGTGGAGAAGGAATTGGTTGCTTTTACTGAGTAAGTGAAGCTGCACGAGGTGTAGGTGTAGTTGTGTTGTGTGGGGACTGTTGCTGTCTTCCACTCAGTTAGACAAAAATAGCAATTGAATAACCATCAAAAAAAGTAAAAGGAAATAGAGAAAAAGTGCACTGTGTAATCACACAGGAACAGTAACCAAAAAAAAAAAAAAAGAACAAAGGGGAAAACAAAACAACAACAACAACAAACAACATGAAACAAAACACCACAATATCTGAGGAGAGGGCAATAAGAGAAAAAGGTAGAGAAAGAGAATAATGAAGGAAAAAAATGGGAAAAACGCAAATAGAAATACAAGTACGGGGTTAACAACAAGAAAGAAAAATATTGCAATCTGGAATAGGGAAAAGAAAAAAAGCTAAAAACTAGAACTTGGGAAGGGAAGAATAAAGAATAATAATAAAAAGGATAATAATAATAATAATAATAGTGGTTTTAAACAAAGAAACTAAAAGAAAGAAAAAAGAAAAGAAATCAGGGCAGGGCAGGGTACCTCTGAGCACACAGACTGGAATGGAATTCCTGTGGGCCTAGAAGGTGGGTGGGAGTGAGGGATGGCTGCACCTCTGTTTACCAAGAGAGTATGGGATATAAGAGTAACTAGGGGAATGTCACACCTCTCCAGTAGTCCATGTCCTGAATGTCCTTAAGCTTCCCAGCAAGTGGAGCCTGTTCTTAAGTCGCTGGAATCTGGGGCAATGTTGTCGCTTTAAAATCCAAAATGGTCAAACTGCTTGTTAACATTAAAAATGGCTGTGCCCTCTGGACAGACAAAAGTCCACAGCTCAACCAGCCTTCCCCTTCACTGTTTCCTCTTTTATTCCCCAGCCACCAGAGAAGTCCTCCGTGCAGTCCCTGGCTAGCAGGGCTGACTTTTAGGTTAATTCTTAGGTCCTACCACCACTCAGCAATATCCAAGCTGTCTGTGCCATCAGGATCACTGCCAGACTGCAACTCTGTATGTCTCCTTTTTTGGTGTTTTCATGCAAATTCTTCTCCTAGTTGGAGTTTAGTCCACTTCTATATCTTCACTTCAAAGGTCTGGGGTCCAGGATTATCTTCTGTATCTGTGTTAATTGGTTCCCCTTTTCTTTGTTGAAGAGGGTCTGTGCAGTCTTTCTCCCTATTCTGCCATTTTACTGTAACTCTTGAGAATAAATCTTACCAGGCACACAAAAGACCTGTATAAAGAAAACTACAAAAGACTACTTCAAGTAACCATAAGAGATCTACATAAATGGAAGAACATACTATGCTCCTGGGTAGGAAGATTGAACATTGTAAAAATGTCAATTCTACCTAAAGCGGTCTATACATTCAATGCAATTCCAATCCAGATCCCATCAACATTCTTTAAGGATATGGAAAAGCCAATCACTAACTGTATATTGAAAGGAAAGAGACCTCTCATAAACAAAGCACTATTGAAGAAGAAGAGCAAAGTAGGTGGTTTCACACTCCCAGATCTTAAAGCCTACTATACAGCCACAGTAGTCAAAACTGCCTGGTATTGGTACAATGACAGATACATAGACCAATGGAATAGAATTGAGAACCCAGAAATA
>NW_006927348.1:0-688 GCF_000298275.1 Orycteropus afer afer | reverse complement strand
CTGAGAAGCCCCAAGGTTGACAAGTAAAAAGGCACAGTCCCGATGTTACCAAACCACATGGCAGGCCATTAATTTAAGTCCATTGTAAGTCCCAAAGTTGGCAGAGCATAGCAGGCTGCTCAAAAAGACACAGCTACATACAGGGTCCAAGCGTGCCATAGGCTAGAGACCATTCCCAAGGCATCTCCTTAAATACAGGGAGCAGACCACATTCCCAAAGGCAGCTACTCAGCTGCTTGTGGTAGATCCTACCATGGAGCTGATTGTCAGTCTTATCATGGGGAATAACTGTCACCAGCTGCCCAGCCACTCAACCAAGCCAAGCCAAGCTGACACACAAACATAACTACCACACATCTCAACAATGAAAAGACAAAAACTCCAATAAAAATTGGCAGAAGACATGAATAGACACTTCACCAATGAGGATATTCAGGCAGCCAACAAATTCATGAAGAAATGCTCAGGATCTTTAGCCATAGTGATATGCAAATCAAAACAACAATGAGATACCATCTTGCCCTAGCACTAGTAGCAAAGTTCAACAAGACAGAACGTAATAAATGCTGGTGAGGATGTGGAGAGATTGGGACTCTCATACACCGCTAGTGGGACTGTCAAATGATACGACCACTGTGGAAAGCAGTATGGTGATTCCTTAAAAAGTTGGCATTAGAAATAACATTTG
>NW_006927347.1:2827-6984 GCF_000298275.1 Orycteropus afer afer | reverse complement strand
TGTTTAGCTCTTCTGCATCTTTGTTGAGTTTCTTTCCAGTTGTTCTATCTTTCATTGAAAGTGGTATATTAAAGTATCCCACTATGACTGTGGAGTCATTTGTTTGCCTTTTCAACTCTTTTAAAGTCTGATTTACGTATTTTGGGGCTCTTTCATTGGGTCCATAGATATTTAGTATGGTTGTATCTTCATGTTCAATTGATCCTTTAATCATTATATAATGTCCTTCCTTGTGTCATATGGTGGTTTTTATCTTAAAGTCAATTTGATCAGAAATTAATATTGCTACTCCTGCTCTTTTACAGTTGTCATTTTCTTGATATATCTTTTGCAACCTTTGATGTTTAGTCTATTTTTGTCTTTGTCTCTAAGGTGTGTCTCTTCTAGACAGCATATTGATGGGTTTTGTTTTCTTATCCAAGCTGCAACTCTCCGTCTCTTGAGTGGTGCATTTAATCCATTAACATGCAGTGTAATTATTGACAAGTATGAATTGGTTGCTGTCATTTTGTTATGTGTTTTTTCATGGTGTCCCTGGTTTCTTTGTTCCATAAAATTTTCTGTGCTGAGCTCATTATGTTTATGAATTGCGTTATCATTTCCTTTGTTGCTGTTGTTTTAGTATTTGCTGTATATTTGTGCTTGTCCTCTTTTTTATTGTGATGGGAAGGTTTATCATTTTTCTTTGAGGTTACCTTGTGAGTTATATATTTTTTTTTCTCTGAATTTAGAACAGTCCATTCTATCCTGCAACTCTCTTGACTTCCTTACCATTTAGAAGTTCTGTAACTACACAGTATTTTCCCTCTTTTTGGTTTGTAGTTGTCCTCACTCGCCAATTGATGTCTGTGGTTCCCTGTTTACAATCTTGTAAGCTCATTTTACTTTGCATATGTCTGTAGCTGTGTTTTCTGGGTTATGTCATCTTGCGTATTAATGGTTGGTTGTTGTTTGCTATTTTCGGTTCTCTGTTCAAAGGACTCCCTTTAGTATGGTTTGTAAGGATGGTCTGGTTTTAACAAATTCCCTCAGTTTCTGCTTATCTGGAAATCTCCTAATTTCACTATCATATTTGAGGGACAATTTTGCTGGGTATATAATTCTTGCTTGAAATTTTTTTTCTTTCAGCGTTTTATATATACCATCCCAATGCTTGCATGGTTTCTGCTGAGAAATCAGAGGTTATTCTTACTGGTTGTTTTTTGTTAGTAACTTTTTGTTTTCCCCATGCTGCTTTCAGGATTCTTTCTGTCTTTGATGATTATATGCCTTGGTGATTTTCTTTTGGGGTTTATCCTGTTTGGGGTTCATCGGACTTTCTGAATAGATATATTCTCATATTTCATATTAGGAAAGTTTTCCTCCAACAAATCTTAGACAATTTTCTCAGTGGTTTTATTTTTCTCTTTTCTGGGATTCCAATGACACGTAGGTTATTCCTTTTGATGGTATCCCACGTGAACCTTAGGCTTTCATCATTTTGTTTTGATCTTTTTTTCTGATTGATCCCTTTTCTAAGAAGTATTCAGATATTTGTCTTCAATCTCATTAATTCTGTCTTCCATTGCATCAATTCTACTCCTTTGCCCTTTCGATGTGTTATCTATTTCTGACAATTTCGTGTTAATCTTCTGGATTTCTATCTGTAGATTTAGAATCATTTCTAATTTTTCACTTTTGTCATTTTTTTTGTTGTTGTATTTTCTTCCAAATTTCTTCTAGGGTCTTGTCTGTGTTCTCCTTGGTCCGTCTCTCAATCCTTTGAAGATACCTCAATATAATTCTTTTAAATTATCAGAGAGTTCTAATGCTGCATCTTTCTCAGGGATGTGTTTGTTGTGTGTGTGTACCCTGCTCCCTTGTTTCTACCACTTTATCTTGCTTCTTTGTATGGACTGTCATGGTCTCTTGTCCTCGAGACATCGTGGCATTACTGTATTTAGATCTCTGTTAACTGTTTGTGAAGAGCAGCCAAGGGTGAGGCAGGCTGTTCTTGGTGGTTATTTATTGTTGGCCCGTTGGTGGAGAAGGAAGTGGTAGCTCTCAGTAAGTGAAGCTGCAGGTGTGGGTGTAGTTGTGTTGTATAGAGACTGTTGCTGTCTTCCACTACCTTAGACAAAAATAACAACTGAATAACCATCAAAAAAGTAAAAGCAAATGGACAAAAATCACACCGTGTAATCACATAGGAACAGTAACCAAAAAAAGAAAAAAGAAAAAAAAAAAAACCCCACAATATCTGGGGAGAGGGCAATAAGAGAAAAAAGGTAGAGAAGGAGAATAAAGAAGAAACAAATGGGAAAAATGCAAAATGAAGAACAAGGAATGGGGTTAACCATGAGAAAGAAAAAAAAAAAAAAATTGCAACCAGGAACAGGGAAAAGAAAAAAAGCTGAAAACTAAAACCTGGGAGGGGAAGAATAAAGAATAATAGTAAAAAGGACAAAAGTAATAATAATAATAGTAGTTTTGAAACAGATGAAAACAAACAAATTAAAAAACAGAAAAAAAAAAAAATCAGGGCAGGGCAGGGCAACCAGGCTCCATCCAAGCACACAGACTGGGAATGGAATTCCTGCCGGCCCAGAAGGTGGGTGGGAGTGATGGATGGCCGCATCTTCATTCACAAAGAGGGTGTGGAGTATAAGAGTAACAAGGGGAATGTCGCTCCTTTCCAGTTGTCCACCTCCGGAGTGTCCTTGCGGTTCCCAGTAAGTGGAGCCTGTTCTTTAGTCCCTGGAATCTGGATGAATGCTGTTGCTTTAAATATCCAAAATGGAAACTGCTTGTAAACATTCAAAATGGCTGAGCTCTCCAGACAGGCAAAAATCACAGCTCAGCCCGCCTTCCTCTTTGTTGCTTCCCCCTTTATTCCCCAGCCACCAAAGCAGTCCTCCATGCAGTCCCTGGCTAGCAGGGCTGATTTTTAAGTTAATTCTTAGGTCCCACTACCACTCGGTAATATCCAAGCTGTCTGTGCCGTCAGGATTGCTGCCGGACCGCAGCTCCATATGTCTCCTTTTTCAGTGTCAGGGGTCCAGGTTTATCTTCTGTATCTGTATCAATTGGTTCCCCTTTTCTTTGTTGAAGAAGGTCTGTGCAGTCTTTCTGTCTATTCTGCCATCTTACCGGAACTCACAAACAGTACTCTTTGTACTATAGGTCCATATTAACAACTGTGGGACAGATTCATCTGGTTAACTCCCAAGCAGGTAGGCTGATCCTAGAATTCTTAAGGCTTTGACCTTTTGGAAGCAGATTGTCAGGCCTTTCCTCTGAAAGCTTCTGAAAACACCAACCTTTCAGCTGTTGTTATATGCTTAACCATGTGCACCACCATACTGCAGTTTAAGAAAATGCCAAACTGTTTTTCAAAGGAACTGAATCATTTTACATTCCTAACCAGCAGTGCATGAGGGTCCCAATTGCTCTACATTCTTGCCAACACCTGGCATGTCAGTCTTTTTATTTCTACTCTTCTAAATATGTATGTGGTAGTAGTTGATTGTGGTTTTAATTAGCATTTTCCTGATGACTAACGATTTTGAGAGTCTTTTCATACTCTTACTTGCCATCTGTATCTCTTCTTTGGTTAAGTATCTGCTCAAATCTTTTACCATTTTTTCAACGGAACTGTTTGTTTTCTTAATATTAAATTCTGTGAGTTTCTTACGTATTTGTCAGATAAATGATTTGCAAATACTTTCTTCCATTCTGACTTATCTTTTTATTCTCTTAGCAGTGTGTTTTAAAGAACACAAGTTCTTATTTTTCATGAAGTCCAATTTATTCATTTTTTTCCTTTAATGAATAATGCCTAAGAAATCTTTGCCTAAACCAAGGTCACAAACAATCTTTTGTACAAAATTTATAACATATTGTTACTAGATTTTCCTGATCTTTGCTTGGTCACAGGTTGGTTAGGCAGAACCTACATAATTATGTATTCCAGTAACAAACTTCATCTTACAGATTTTTGTTTTCTTCCTCAACACCTAGTACAATACCATGTAATGAATAATTACTGAATAAATTCATGTCCAATGAAAAATTTATTGCCATCTGCAAAAACGACAAGGAGGCCACATGTTCTGACCTCCTCTAACCCTACAAGGGGAAGGCAGGATTACCAGCAGTAACCCAAGGCCTATTACTGC
>NW_006927347.1:0-2432 GCF_000298275.1 Orycteropus afer afer | reverse complement strand
CTCTAAGCACGTGAGAGAGAGTGGGCACCTCCCAGAACATTGTATTGTGCCACTCCCAACAGAAATAACCCAGGTGGATAGCCTCAGCAATCAGGGGCTGCTCAGTTGCTCATACAAAATCCCACCTTGGAGTTTACAAAGGCTTATGGGTAGAAAAGCCACACTAAGTAATTTACTACACCGCACCATCACATACATACAAAAGTGTATTTAATGACATGAGCATGCTTTAAATTAACATCTTAGATAATAATTATCCTATTTTTTCAGTATGCTACTCAGTATAAAATTTCCTATGCTTTCATGGTAACACATATTACAAAGTTAATGTAATAAACATTTATGATTATCTACTTCATGCAAATTAACAATAATATAGTTATTGTATGAGTTACAAAGCTACCTAACTAGATACTGGGCATTATATGTATCATTTTTACTTTAATATTAATTTACAAATGAGGAAATTAAGGCTTAGAAAGGGGCTAAATAATTTGTTCTGTATCACAGCTAAACTGGCTGAGCTATGATTTGTATTCAGGTTAAAGTTAATAAATAAATAAGGCATGATTCGAAGCTGTCTGACTGCAAAGACTATGCTCATAACAGTGTACCATGCTAAAGCAATATTGTTACTATTTTGATTTTAAATAACAAATGTACAAGTGCTATTGACTTGGTACCTGAGAAAAATCTTCAGCTGCTACTGGCAAATTAACATTTTCCTGTGCTGTCAGATGTGTTGTGGGAGGAACAAGATGAGAACTTGCCTCCAACTCCAATTCTCCCAAACTCATTGGACCATGACTAGCACATGGATCTTCATAAACACCTCCTGTTATGAAATATGTAAACAAAAGTTGAAATAAATCATCTAATTTATCTTAGAAAAAGAACAAGTAATTGACTAGAACTACCAGTATTTCTTACCTGCTGAATTAGAAATAGCAACCTACTTCAATAAAGAACACCTGATACAGATCCCTCATTGCAATTAAAACCAAATCACATAAGAATGCAAAAAATACCTATGTTCAAATAAATCTATGGAATATTCTAAGTAAGGTTCATTTTTTTAATGAGTTGCTCATGCAGTCCAGTCCACCTCAACCCTGCACTCCCACATATCAACTTCTAACATTTCTGCTCACCTTTTCTATTAATAAAAGCCAAGAGAATACAGGTTTCCCCAGCTATCTGAAAGTAGAACATTCCTATGAAACCTTTCATAAGCCAACATGGCATAAAGCAAAGCAGCAATTACCATTAATTTATATGGGAAAAATTTTTGAGGGTTTCCAGACCCAAAAAATTACCTACAAAATCATAACAAATAACACTAACATACTGGTAGCACAGTGGCTAAGACACTTGCCTGCTAACCAGACGGCTGGCGGTTCAAACCCACCAGCCAATCCTCGGAAGGAAGGTTGGGCAATCCTACTTCCGTAGTGATACTGCCTCGGAAACCCAAGGAGGGGTCACTATGAGTTGGGGCCGACTCGACGGCACATAACAACAACAGAGTTCACAGACACAGTTCACAGTTACAGTGGCTTGATGCTGAGATGTTGAGTGCAGTTCCTTGGGAAGGAGCTTGCCAAAGTTCCTCTTTCTGCTGGGGGATGTGCACTGCCTCTTTAATGGCTCACTGCAAACAAATGCTGAATGTGAGTTTTGCTTTTTGCCTTTTTCCGTAACAACCAAAGATCCTCTCTGAATTTCTTTCAATCAGTGAAAACAGGTACTAAGGAAGGTACTTGTAAAAGTGAAGGCATGTAAAGTAAACCTTCAAAAAGTGGAGGATACCTGCACTTTCTAACTAAATGTAATCTTTAAAGCAAAGGGCAATTTCTGGGCTAGAAAATGTTGGTATTGCTTAGTTCTGGTCTGCAGGTATTTTTCTTCAAATAATCAAGTTCCTTTTTGTTTCATCCAAACACACTTCAATAAAATTTACCATCAATAAAGAGAAGAAAATGAAAGAAGAGGTATCTAGTTACCTAATAATATCGCTGTATATGTGTATTGCACTTTGCATTCCATAAACATATTATTTCATTTAATTTGAACCTCAGAATCATTCTGTAAGGCAGACAGTCACATAGTATTTTATAACCATCTTCCACTGGAGAACTAAGACTCAGAGAAGTTACTGTCTAAAATTAGAGAACTACTAAGAGGCACAGAAAGATCACAACCAGCATTTTAAATAGCTAGGATTAAACTTAATTAACTAGAATTCCAACTCCTAGTCACTGTTCTTTATGTTCTTACTAAAATATTTCCAAGAAAACTTTTTCCTAATGACTCCCTTTAAAAAATAGGACACTAGAGTTAATCTCATTTTGATCAATAGAAATAGGCCTGAAGAGTTTCAAACTAAATGGTTTTAAACGAAATCATATTTTAAATTCTTTTTTTTTTTTTTT
>NW_006927346.1:6010-7700 GCF_000298275.1 Orycteropus afer afer | reverse complement strand
TAAGCCATGAATTTTAGCACAATAACTGAAAATCCTAGTGCATTCATAGTAGCATAACTAGTAAGGAAAGAGTCAGCAAACATGGTTATACAAGGAAATCTTGAAGGAAGTGCTAGGTTTAACTTGTTTAACTTCAAAACAGAAGGCTTAAGTGGACATTATTTATGTCTACAGAGTGATATCTACAGAGCCATCCTGGGGAAGAGGTTTTACAGAAGTTTTATGTTCATGCTAGTTGCTTCAGAGGGCAGAACAAGAGTAAGTGAGTAGAATCCATGGAAGGGTAGATGCTGACTCTACAAAAGAAGGCTATTCTAATAATTGATTCTGTCATTCTGACATTAGAATGAACTGTCTTGTGAAATGGCCAGTTCCTTCTTCCTGAAAATATGCAAACAGTAATGGGTGTCTTTGAGTCTAGTAGAAGAATTCCTTCATTAGGTAAGGGGTTGAATTAGATAACATCTACAACAAACTATCAGAGTCAAGTATACTGTAATGCATGAATGGGCTTCAGCTTCAGTGTTTGCCACATCTACTTACTATTCTACAGTTTTGGACACATAACTTTTCAAGGCTTTAATTTCCCTAGTTAAAACATGAAGAGGCCAAACGGATGATTTCTCATATTCTTTTCAAATTATCATGCACTGAATAAATGCATGTGCATATGTATGCACTGGTAGACATGTACCAATCTGCTTTGCTGGGAAATAAGAAGAGAGGAAGGGAGAGGGAGGAGAGACAAATAAAATAAAATGAGTGAATACAGATATATGTTAATAGCGGGATTCTATCTTTTGCCAAGAAACTGACACACTAAAATCCAATACAAAGAGTAAGATCACACTAAGCTCTGGGAGCATAGTGCCTAAGGCACTTGACCGCTAACCAGTTGGCTGGTGGTTCAAACCCACCAGCCACTCCTTGGAAGGAAGGTTGTGCAATCTACTTCTGTAGTGATACCATCTAGGAAACCCAAGGAGGGGTCACTAGAAGTCAATTCTGACTTAACATCACATAACAACAACAACAACAAGTATCTGAATATTCTAAAGAGAGAAGTCATCATTTCCAACCTTTTCAGATAAGAGAAGTACGCCACAGATCAACCTGGTGGAGAGACAAGTGGAATCAAACTCCCTATTCAAAGGAAGGAAAGGCTTCATGAGAATCATTCACACAATTTTGTGGGTACCTGAGAAAAGGGGTGAAGAACTCATTTGGTATTAGTGGATTGGCCATTTGTCCAGTAACTAGAAGAGAAGAAAGGGTTGGAGAATGGTAGCAAGCCTGAGAGAGGTGTCATTAGGAAATCAGCCTACTCACAACATATGGGAATGCAAAAAAAGTGTAGACCAAGCCAAAGACAGCAAATGTTTCTGTTCCATCAGTAATGCAACCAAGAACAGAACTCACCAATGAAGGCAATTCTGGCAACTGAGGGCTTAGATAGACCCACTGTGGTAGGCATGACGAGGGAATGAGAAGTAAAGAGATTCAGACCTAGATGTGAAGAGAACTATGAAGAAGTAAGAAAAAGCAGAGAGAAGAGTGTAGAGACAAAGAGGGGGGAATTTAGAGAACACTGAAGAGGGACAAGATCTCACCTATCTCTGAATATCTCACATGAGTCTCTCAGGATAGCAACATTTCTCATGTGTTAGAAGGCTATGACGTTCAGAGAAGC
>NW_006927346.1:4228-5625 GCF_000298275.1 Orycteropus afer afer | reverse complement strand
ACATATGCAGTTTATTCTTGAATAAAAAAAATACAAATCAATATACTTTATCAGGAGTTGTTGTTCTAATAATCTTGTTGAAATAGTTTAGATATAACTTGCATTGATATAACTGGGAAAGGATTTCTTTTTGGTCAATCTTTCCTTTCCTATTCCGTCTAGTCCCCTTTCCTCTCCTCTTTTTGTCTGGCACTTGCCAGTTCTCTATCATTCTTCATTCCTTAGTTGTGTGGAGTTTGATTACAAGTACACTTTTAACTGGAGATAGAAATTATACTACCTACATTGATTTAAAAAGTCATTCACTACAATATAAAGTAATATTAATTGCAAAGGTTAATGTACTTTTATTTCTATCCTATTGAATTGCCTTTTAATGAATGACTAAGCTTCAATTATTTTCAGAATTAAACAATTTAAGTGAATCAGATGCTACCAAGTCATATTGAGGCTAATTTATTTAAAATAATGTAATAACAACAATAATAAATATAAGTTGAGTTGCTTGGAAAAGAGAGCAATGCAAAAATTATTAAAATAAATATTTTCTTTTTATTATAAATTGCTCAAGGGGCAAAAGTACATTTGAAAAATTCTTATATAATTCATGAAATACTCTTATATTTAATGCTTTAATTTGGAGATGGGAAGAAAATTTGTCTGGAAAATTGTTTCAATATTAAATTATTTTACTTTTATAAACATAATTACAGTATTAAATATATACATGATACAACTGAATATATATGTGGGTTCTTCTAAATCAGGGGTCTGCTAAGTGGCTACTAAGTCAAATGTATCCCCTGGACCAGTAGAATGAATATCAATAACACTTGATGATTTGTTAATAATGTAAACTATTGGGCACTTCTAGAGACCTACTTAATTCTTCAGAGGGACAAATAGGCAATCTACTTCTGTAGAGATACCACCTTGGAGGCTCAGTGATCTACATTTTAACAAGTCCTCCGGGATATTCTGATGCATACTCAAGTTTAAGAACCACTGCCTTAATTCAGGGGTTCTCAAATGAAAGTGTACATTAAAACTGCTTAGAAAGCTTTGAAAATATTGATTCTTAGGCCCCGCCTCCAGAGGTTCTTATTAAATTAGCTGTGTTGAGGCATGGATGTTCACTTTTCTCCCAAAATGCCCCAGGTGATTCAGTTTATTGACAGCTAAAGCTGAAAACCAATACCAAGTTCTATCTTTAAAAGAAAATTGACCATTAATTTCCTTGATACAAGGTCGAGTTGCAACACAGGCTTAATAATTTGAACATATCTCATCTTGTTTGCTGCATCAATTTACAGATTGTCCCTTCAACATGTGAAGAATACTAAATATGTTAAAAGATTGCTTAAAGATTAAGGTGGAATCCTCAGAGGGCCTTCCTA
>NW_006927346.1:2639-3558 GCF_000298275.1 Orycteropus afer afer | reverse complement strand
CACGTTTCCTACATTGCAAAGTGGAATGGGTATCAAGACTAATTCATTCAAATGTTATATGGACAATCTGTAATATTTGACCATATTTCAGAAATAAAAATACCTGGCATCTAAATTGTGATAATGTGTTTATATTTGGTCCTAATTATTTACTACAATGTGCTTGATGTTATTTAAGACAATTGTATCTGCACAGGTGAAATACTATGCATGGTGTGCTTCTATGATTTCTTCCCAACTCCACATTCAGTGAAGTTATTTTGGTAACTTGAAATTACCATGGCCTTACATCACAGAAATGGGCAAACACTGTATCAAGGTGACCCTTCCCCTCCCAGCATATGTTAAAACATTTACCAACCCACCAGTGAATAAAACCTATCATAGACATATGTGCATTTAATTAAAGTATTCATGGCAATATATTGATATTATCTGCCCTCTACTTGTGTTCAATTCATGACTTAAAAATAATAATAATAATATATCACCCTGAAATGGCTGGGCTTTAGTTTCAGATATTCATAGCTTCAGGATTCATAGCCTGGCCCTGCTGTTCACCATACCAATGATCTTATACAAGATATTAAAAGTCTTAACTATCAGTTCTTTTATCTGTAAAATGTGAACATAATATGTTTTCACAGTTTTGTTATAAAGAAAATACATGTTTAGCAAGAAACAGTAGTTCTTTCCATTGTCTTCAACTTCTCTGTCCCTCAGCTTATGAAGGGTATATAAATTTGCAAGGATGATTATTTAGATGTTACTGGAAAATTTAGAGTTCTTTTTCCCCATATATTCAAAATAAATTACCATTAAAACAAAAAATGTTTTACACTAGACCTATGAACAAAAATAACTAGGATCAAAGACCCAATAGAAGTTCTCTAATGAGCTCACACTTTGTATTCTATAT
>NW_006927346.1:603-1109 GCF_000298275.1 Orycteropus afer afer | reverse complement strand
CACAGCCACGCCCTGGGAATGCAGCGTCCATTCCCACAAGAAAACTGATCCACCTGACATGTTCTGGCTATGAGGAACAATTAATACACAAATACCACATTTTAGAGATCTTTTTTAACAACAATAAAAATAAAATAGTATCAAACAATATCAATTTTATCCATACAATCATTACATTGCTTTATCAAGATACAATATTTTTTAATACATTTTATTTAATTTTTTACAAAGACTCCTCGTTTGTCTTCTCTAAAGTTCATGTATGTTGCCCTTCAATTAAAGTGGCTGCTAAGTGCCAAAGTAATCAGTAATCTTCTTCGTACACTCTCATGAATGAAGCTATTATTCATTATTTTAAATTGTCTGGCACATGCTCATGAATATACGGTTGTATTAAATGGTGCCCAACTTCTAATCTATTAACAAAAAAAATTTTGCAGAGTGTTTCCCAATAAATCAAGAAAACATTTTTCTGTAATGTCAGAGAAAGCATTTGGAGACTATCA
>NW_006927346.1:0-503 GCF_000298275.1 Orycteropus afer afer | reverse complement strand
CACAGCCACGCCCTGGGAATGCAGCGTCCATTCCCACAAGAAAACTGATCCACCTGACATGTTCTGGCTATGAGGAACAATTAATACACAAATACTACATTTTAGAGATCTTTTTTAACAACAATAAAAATAAAATAGTATCAAACAATATCAATTTTATCCATACAATCATTACATTGCCTTATCAAGATACAATATTTTTTAATACATTTTATTTAATTTTTTACAAAGGCTCCTCGTTTGTCTTCTCTAAAGTTCATGTATGTTGCCCTTCAATTAAAGTGGCTGCTAAGTGCCAAAGTAATCAGTAATCTTCTTCGTGCACTCTCATGAATGAAGCTATTATTCATTATTTTAAATTGTCTGGCACATGCTCATGAATATACAGTTGTATTAAATGGTGCCCAACTTCTAATCTATTGTTGTTGTTGTTGTTATGTGCCATCGAGTCGGCCCCGACTCATAGCGACCCCTCCTTGGGTTTCCGAGGCAGTATCACTACG
>NW_006927345.1:0-7171 GCF_000298275.1 Orycteropus afer afer | reverse complement strand
TGGTCAATGACATGAGACAAAGTATATGTGAACTGCTGTATGGAAAGTGAATTTGCTCTGTAAATCTTCACCCAAATCAAAATAAAATAAACTAAAATAATAAAATTTAAAAAAAAAAGAAAAAGAAAATTTCCAGCACCCAAATCTCCAAGTATTCACCATAAAAGAAAAAGGAAATTACAAAGAAGGAGACAAACTGAGCTGTGGACTTCTGGCTGTTTGGAGGTCACAGCCATTTTGAATGTTTATAAGTGGTTCGACCATTTTGGATATTTGGATACTTTGGAGATTTGGATATTTAAAGAGATAGCATTCTCTCAGACTCCAAGGACCTAAGAAGTATAGGCACGGCAGACTTGGGGCTGCTTGGCTTGGCTTTGGGGCCAGATTTATTTTAGTTTGATCACTAAGCTCTTAATCAACTTAAGTGATTAAGTTCTGTCATTTTGTCATACTGTGGTGGCTTACATGTTGTTGTGAGGCTGGAGGGTGTGCCACTAGTGTTGCAAAATGCCAGCAGGATTACCCATAGTGGACAGGTTTCAGTGGAGCTTCTGGGCTAAGACAGACTCACAAGAAGAAAGAAGTCATCTACTTCTTAAACAATTGGGCAGTAAAAACCTTATGAATAGCAGTGAAACACTGCCTGATATATTACTGGAAAACTTATGAATAGCCCTGAAACATTTTTATGATATAGTGCCAGAAGATGAGCCCATCAGATTTGAAAGCACTGGGGAAGATCTGCCTCCTCAGAGTAGAGATAACCTTAATGACACGGATAGACTAAAACTTTCAGTACATCCATTGGCTGATGTTGCACTACTCAAAATGAGTAGAAACACATGCAAACATCCATTAATCAGAACATAGAATGTATGAATTATGAATATAGGAAAATTGGAAGCTGTCAAAAATGAAATGGAATTCATAAAGATCTATACCCTAGGCATTAGCTGAAATGGAGTGGTTTTGGTCATTTTGAATCAGATGATCACACGACCTACTATGCTGTGAATGAGAAATTGAAGAGGAATGGTGTGGCATTCATTGTCATAAAGAGTGTTTCAAGATCGGTCCTGAAGTACAATGCTGTCAGAAACAGGATAATGTCCATATGCCTCCAAGGAAGATCAGTTAATACTACTATTATTCAAATTTATGCACCAACCACCAAAAACCAAAGATGAGAAATTGAATATTTCTGCCAACTTCTGCAGTCTGAAATTGACTGAACATACAATCAAGATGTGTTGATTATCACTGGTGACTGGAATGCAAAAGTTGGAAACAAAGAAGTGTTACCAGTAGTTGGAAAATATGGTCTCAGTGATAAAAATAATGCTGGTGATCACACGATAGAATTTTGCAACACCAATGACTTATTCATTGCAAATACTTTTTTTCAACAACACAAATGATGGCATACACATGAACTTCAGCAGATGGAATATACAGGAGTCAGACTGACTACATTTGTGGCAAGAGGGAATGGAAAAGCTCAATATCTTCAGCCAAAACAAGGCCAGGAGCTGACTGTGAAAAGATCATCCACTGCTCATATGCAAGTTCAAGATGAAGTTGAACACAATTAAAATGAATCCACAAAAAACAAAATATGACCTTGATCATATCCCTCCTGAATTTTGAGACCATCTACAGAATAGATTTGATGCATTGGATACCAGTGACTGAAAACCAGAGGAATTGTGGGATGACACCAAGAACATCATCCATGAAGAAAGAAGAGATCATTAAAAAGACAGGAAAGGAAGAAAAGACAAAAATGGATGTCAGAAGAGGCTCTGAAACTTATTCATGAGTGGAGAGTAGCTAAAGTAAATGGAAGAAATGACAGAAGATTTCAAAGAGCAGCTCTAGAAGACAAAGCCAATTATTATAATGAAATGTGCAAAGACTTGGAGTTAGAAAAACAAAAAGGAAGAACATGCTCAGCATTTGTCAAGCTGAAAGAACTGAGGAAAAAATTTAAGCCTCAAGCTGCAATGTTAAAAGATTCTATGGGCAAAATATTGACTGATGCAGGAAACATCATGTGGTAGTTATGTTTGTGTGTCAGCTTGGCTGGGCCTGGTTGAGTGGCTGGGAAGCTGGTGGTAGTTATTCCCCATGATGAGATTGGCAATCAACTCCACAGTGGGATCTACAACAAGCAGCTGAGTAGCTGCCTTTGGGATGTGATCTGCTTCCTATATTTAAGGCGCAGCCTTGGGAAGGATCTCTAGCATATGGCACGCTAGGACCCTGCATGTAGACGTGTCGTTGTTCAGCAGCCTGCCATGCTCTGCCGACCTTGGGACTTAAATGCACTTAAGTTAATGGCCTGCCATGCAATTTAGTAACATCAGGACTGTGCCATTTTATTTGTCAATCTTGGGCTTGCCGGCCTCAGCAACTAGCAGCTGTCTGAGTGAAGAAATACCTCTAGCTCCAGTGGGCCAGGAGCAGGAGGCAGAGCTGGACCCCAAAGTTGAGGGGCTTTCACCCAGTCCCTAGAGCCTGGCATTTTGAGCTTGGACTTAAAGCTTCCTGAACTGTAAAAGAATAAACTCCTGTTTGTTAAGGCCATCCCATTTGCAGTATATTCTTGTCAGAGTGGCACTAGGTAACCAGAACACATCAAAAGAAGATGGAAGGAATAAACAGAGTCATTGTACCAAAAAGAATTGGTTGATATTCATCCATTTCAGGAGGTGGCATTTGATCAAGAACCAGTGGTATTGAAGGACGAAGTCAAAGCTGCACTAAAGGAATTGGTGAAGAACAAGGCTCCAGGAATTTATAGAATACCATTTGAGATGTTTCAACAAATGGATGCTGCAATAGAAGCACTCATTCAGCTATGCCAAGAGGTTTAGAAGAGAGCTACATGGCCAACTGACTGAAAGAGATCCATATTTGTACCCATTCCAAAGAAAGGTGATCACACAGAATGTGTAAATTATTGAACAATATCATTAATATCACATGCAAGTGAAATCTTACTGAAGATAACTCAAAAACAGTTGCAGCAGTGTATTTATTGGCAGAGAACTTCCATAAATGCAAGCTGAATTCAGAAGAGGATGTGGAACAAGGGATATCACTGCTGATATCAGATGGATCTTAGCTGTAAGCAAAGAATATCAGAAAGATGTTCACTTATGTTTTATTAACTATGCAAAAGCATTTGATTATGATTTTATGGAGCATAAAAAATTATGGATAACCTTGAGAAAAATGGGAATTCCAGAATACCTGATTGTACTCATCAGGAACCTGTACATAGATCAAGAGGCTGTGCTCGATCAGAACAAGAGAATATTGCATGGCTTAAAATTAAGAAGGGAGTGTGTCAGGGTTGTATCCTTTCACCATACTTATTCAATTTGTATGCTGAGCAAATAATCTGAGAAGCTGGATTATATGAAGAAGAACATAGCATAGGAATTGGAGGAAGACTTATTAACAACATGAGATAAGCAGATGACACAACTTTGCTTGCTGAAAGTTAGGATGACTTGAAGCAGTTACTGATGAAGATTAAAAACTACAGTCTGCAGTATAGATTACACTTCAATATTAAGAAAACAAAAATCCTCACAACTGGTCCAATAAACAGGTTCATGATGGATAGAGAAAAGACTGAAGTTGTCAAAGACTTTGTATTACTTGATTCTACAATCAATACCAATGAAAGCAGCAATCAAGACATCAGATGATGTATTGCATTGGGCAAATCTGCTGCAAAAGACTTCTTCCAAGAAATGAAGAGTGAAGATGTCTCCTTGAAGACCAAGGTGCCCCTAACCCAAGCCATTGTATTTTCAATTACCTCTTACGCAAGTGGGAGCTCTGGTGTCATAGTACATAAGGCACTTGACTACTAACAAGAAGGCTAGTGGTTCTGGTGGTTCAAACCCATCAGCGACTCCTCAGAAGGAAGTTTGAGCAATCTACTTCCATAGTGATACCACCTTGGGAACCCAAGGAGGGATTACTATGAGTCAGATCTGACTCAATGGCAGTGAGTTGTTTTTTTGTTGTTGTTGTTTTGTTTTCCCCCTTATACATGTGAGAGCTGGACAATGAATAAGGAAGACCAAAGAAGAGTTGATGCTTTTGAGTTGTGGTGTTGGAGAAGAATGCTAAGAGGACCATGAACTGCTAAAGTGACTAACAAATTTGTCCTGAAAGAAATGCAGCTGGAATGTTCTTGGAAGTGAGAATGGCCAGACTTTGTCTGACCTGTTTTAGCCAATTTGTCAGAAGGAACCATTCCCTGGAGAAGGGTATCATGCTTGGTAAAGTGGAAGGTCAACAAAAAAGGGGAAGGCCCTCAACAAGGTGGATTGACACAGTGGCTGAAACAATGGGATCAGGTATAACAAGGATTGTGAGGTTGGCACAGGACCAGGCAGTGTTTCATTCTGCTGTGCATAGGGTCACTATGACTTGGAGCCGACTCGATGGTACCTAACAACAAAAAAAAAAAAAAAAAAAAAAATGAGCTCCACTTGGAAAGACAACACAGACATACTGGAAGCTGAGGACTGGAAAGGTGCACTATTCCCCTTGCTACTCTTATACCCCACACCCTCTGAGGGAATGGAGGTGTGGCCATCCCTCACTCTCAACCACCTTCTATGCCAGGAGAAATTCCATCCCAGCCTGTGTGCTCTAATGGAGCCTGAGTGCCTTGGCCCACCCCAACCCCAGATTTGTTTTTTGTTTGTTTCTTTTTAAATTATTTGTGTTTCTTCATCATCATCCTTTTTGTTTTTATTCTGCCTTCTTCCCTTTCCAGGTTCTAGCTTTTGTTTTTTTCTCTCTTCCCTTTTCCTAGTTCCCATTTTTTTTCTTTCTTGTGGTTCTTTCATCCCTTTTCTTTTTGCATTTTTCCTGTTTTTTTTCCTGCATCATTCTCTTATTCTACCTCTTTTTTCTTATTCTTCTCCTTAAAGATGACTGGGTAATAGAAGAAAAAGAAATGAAATTAAAAAATTATTTGAATCAAATAAGAATGAAAGCACAATATAACAAAATCATTGGAACACAGCAAAAGCAGTGATTAGATAAATGCACACATCAAAAAGAAGAAAGAGCCAAAATCATCACCTTAACCCAACATATACAAAAATTAGGAAAAGAGCAGCAAAAAAAAAAAAAGCTTATGATCATGAGAAGAAAAGAAATAATAAAGCTTCGAGCAGAAATAAATGAAACAGAAAATAGAAAGACAATAGAAAAAAACACGATTAGACGTTAGTTTTCTGAAAAGGTTAATAAAACTGAAAAACAATTGGAAAATTTAACAAAGGAAAAGAGGGAGAGAATACAAATAACATGAATAAGAAATTATTTGGGTGATATCACAACAGACCCAAATTAAATAAAAAGGATAATATCAGGACATGAAGAACTATACTCCAACAAATTTGAAAATCTAGAAGAAATGGACAAATTTCTAAAAACTTACTACTAACCTGAACTAACAGACTGAGGTGGAAAAGTTGAACAGACCCATAACAAAAGAAGAAACTGAACAGGTCATAAAAAAAAAAATTACCAACAAAAAAAAGCCCTGACCGAGATGGAGATTTCTAACAAATATTCTGAGAAGATCTGACACCAATTCTACACTAAACTATTCCAGAACGTAGAAAATTATGGGATCTTCCCAAATTCATTTTATGAAGTAAGTATAACCTTGATACCAAAACCAGGCAAAGACATCACTAAAAAGGAAAATTATAGACCAGTATCCCTCAAGAACATAGATGCAAAAATCTTCTGTAAAATCCTAACCAATAGACTCCAACAACATATAAAAAAAATCATAATTACGACCAAGTGGGGTTCATACCAGATATGCAAGAATGGTTCAACATTAGGAAAACAATCTACATCATCCATCACATAAATAAAACAAAAGAAAAGAACCACATGATTATATCAATCAATGCAGAAAAGGCATTTGATAAAATCTAAAAGGCATTTGTATAAATCTATACATTCCTCAGTATAATAAAAGGCATATAGGCAAAACCAACAGCTAGCATTATTCTCAATGGAGAGAGACTGAAACCATTCCCCTTGTGAACAGGAACCTAACAAGGATGCCCTCTATCACCACTTCTATTCAACATGTATTGTAAGTCCTAGCCAGCCCAATTAGGCAAGAAAGGGAAATCAAAGACATCCAAATTGGAGGAAGAAGTAAAATTAACCCTACTTGCTGATGATATGATCCTATACATAGAAAACCCAAGAGACTCAGGGGAAAAAAAAAAAAAAAAGTGAAACTAATTGATAGTTTTAGCATAGTGGGAGGATACAAGATCAACATCCAAAATTCAGTTGGATTCCTGTACACAGCAAAGAGATTGCTGAAAAAGAAACAAGGATACCAATACCATTTACAATGTTGTTGTTGTTGTTGTTGTTATGTGCCGTCGAGTCAAACCCGACTCATAGCAACCCCTCCTTTGGTTTCTGAGGCAGTATCACTACGGAAGTAGGATTGCCCAACCTTCCTTCCGAGGAGTGGCTGGTGGGTTTGAACCACCAGCTGTCTGGTTAGCAGGCAAGTGTCTTAGCCACTATGCTACCAGAGCTCCCAAACTAGATGAATGGGACCTTCTAAAAATTAAATTTTTACGTGCTTCCAAAGACTTCACCAAAGAGTAAAAAAAGAACTCACAGACTGGGAAAAAATACTTGGCAATGACATATGGGACAAGGGATTTACCTCTAAAATTTATGGAATACGCCAACACCTTAACAACAAAAAGACAAACAATCCAATTAAAAAACAGGCAGAAGACATGAACACCAAAGAGGATATTCAGGCAGCCAACAAATGCATGAAGAAATGTTCATCAGGATCATTAGCCATTAGAGAGATGCAAATCAAAACAACAGTGACATACCATCTTACCCTGGCACTAATAGGAAAGTTCAACAAATCAGAAAATAACAAATGCTGGCAAGAGTGTGGAGAGATCGGGACTGTCATACACTGCTGGTGGGACTGTCAAGTGATACAACCACCATGGAAAGCAGTATCAAGATTGCTTAAAAAGTTGGAATTAGAAATACCATTTGACCCAGCCATTCCATTACTAGGTATATATCCTAAAGAAGTGAGAGCCAGGATGAGAACAGATAT
>NW_006927344.1:0-7191 GCF_000298275.1 Orycteropus afer afer | reverse complement strand
GGATACACTCTCCATTTAGACATACATAATTGTTTAGCTTGTTCACCCATCTATCCGTCCCTATACCCATGTTTGCTTTCATTGACAACTCAGTACTGTATTTACAAAGGGGTCCATATTTGTTGTTTGTACTGGAGGGCATTATTTTTGTAAAAAAAAAAAATTAACCTATATTTAAAAAAATAAAGATACTGGACTATTATTTGGCAATGAAACAGAATGGAGTCCAGCTGCATGTTATACACCACGGATGTGCCTGGAAAACATTATGCTGAGTGAGAGAAGTGAATCACAAAGACTGCCCAGACTGGGGCAGTGTAGACAGAAAGCAGATTGGGGCTTGTGAGGGAGTGTGTGTGGGGGGGGATAAGAGCTAGATAGGAGGTGAAGACGTGGTGAAGACGTGGTGAAAATGTCCTAAGGTTGATTGTGGGGATGACTGTACAACTCGATATACTAAAAACCATGGAATTGTACATTTTAACTGGGTGAATTGTATGATATGTAAATGATATCTCAGTAAAGTTGTTTTAAAAAAAGGGGAGAGGGAAAGTACGGTGGTGTTACTAAGAGGGATGGGGGTTCAGACCTTATTGGGCAACTCTGTCAGAGACAGTGACACTAAAATGACTGTCTATAAAATTTTGGTACAGTGCTTCAGCAGAATTTTATTATTTTTTCATTGTAACAACAAAAACATTTTTCATAAGCCCAACTTATATGCAGCAATATACCAAGGCTAATTTACTTTTTGAACCTTCCAATGTGCTCTGGTCAGAGCTGTCATTATTACTGGATTACAATGACGCTTCAAATCACGTGGTTTCCTCTGCACAAGCACCGTTGTTTTCACTGCTGCCAGTGTTTTCATAGTCACCAATTTGTCAAATTTTCTGGTGTTTTAGCTACAATATTGTGGTAATTAGTACTTTTTTGAGACTGAAGTAGTAATTAAAGGAAAAAAAAAAGAAAAATAAAAAAAGGCTTCCCTTCAGTTACTAATAATGTTATAGTTCAATGTAGAAAGATTTTACAAAAAAATTTGTTGTTAATATTCATATAATCTAAGAAATATTACACTTAAGCAAATTACAACTATATAACATTATTCTATCATTAAAACTGATAACAAACATTACTAAGGATTTTATGGGAGCCCTGGTGGTGTAGCGCCTAAGGCACTTGACTGCTAACCAGAAGGCTGGCGATTCAAACCCACCAGTCGCTCCTCGGAAAGAAGATGGGACACTCTACTTCCGTAGTGATACCACCTCAGAAACCCAAGGAGGGGTCGTTATGAGTCGGGGCCGACTCGACGGCACATAACAACACAACAAGGATTCTTTATGGTCTGGTATGGGAGGAGGTCGGTGGGAGGGAAGGGTTGACACTGTGAGTCACTACACTGGGTAACACCAACCCTAGTGAAGTGACATCATTAGGAAAGTAACAGATAGTGGTCAGCAATCTGGAAAATGTCCCATGAGCAGATGGACAGGACCCGCAAGGATTCACTTCTCTGGCAGTGAATTTGTTGTTTCTTAGAAAATCTGCTTGCCTCTGATTTCGGCCACTGCTTGGATTTAGCTTGTCAGTTGTCCTCCATGGCCAGACCTGGAAGAAGTTGAAAGAGAATTCCTGTCCCTCTCTAGTGGTGTCCTGCTCAAAAGCCCCACTTCCTGCCGGCATAGTTAGAGCTGGAATTACTCAGAGCTCAGTAGTCAGAGGTCCCAGACTCAGGATTTCTCTGGTGACACAACATCTTTAAATCCCAGTTGGCTGTCTGCCATTTCAATTCCTGGGGATGCCATGTGTAAGTAACCAATGCCAGAAATCTTGCCCAGTCATGAAATTTGATGCTGAGCCTGGCTCTTGTGGTTTCAGTCTCTTAGCAACAGGCCTGGGGAGCTCTGGCTATCCAGCTAGGCCTTAGGTTAAGGTTCTTCTTAATATATGGACAACTAGCATCATTTCCGGAGTTGGGACCTTGAATTTTTTTTATGGGATTACCTCTCCTTCTCCTATTCTCAGCCAAAAGATTTCATCTGGAATTGTTTCTCCCCACAAATTGTTGTTTTTGTTAGTTGTGGTTGAGTCAATTCTAACTCATGGTGACAACTTGTATGCAGAATAGAACTCCTCCATAGTGTTTTCTAGACTGTGACTTTGTGGAAGCAGATAACCAGGCCTGCCTTCCCAGGTGCCTCTAGGTACGTGCCAGTAAGAGACTCCTGTCCCCAAATATAGGGGGGTGCCAATCTGTAGACTCCCATCTCTCCAGCCAAAATGACCAACCTGGGGTGGGTACATGATCTCAGGCAGCCCAATCAGAGTGACTCTCAGAACTCTTTGCTGGTGAGAATATAAGTTGGTGCAGCTACTTTAGATAACAGTTGGACATTTTCTTCAAAAACTAAACATATGATCACCATACAACTGAGCAATTGCACTCTTAGGCATTTATCCCAGAAAAATAAAATAAAATAAAAAAGTATACATGAATGTTTATAGCAGCTTTATCTATAATAGCCAAAAAATTGGAAACAACTCAAATGTCCCTCAAAGGGTAAATGATTAAACCAACTGTGGTCCATCTATATGAGGACCACTCAGCAATAAAAATGAACTATTGATACATGCAACAACCTGGATGAATCTCCAGGCATTTTGACTGACTTCTCTCAGCCTTTAACTCCATGATCAGAAATCTGCCACAGGCTTAGCTTCATGAACTTTTGCTACTCATGGAACCTACACCTTCATACTTCAAAAAGCACCTAGGAGTGGCAGGGTTTACATTTTGATGGGTCAGAAAATAATTTCCCACAGGGGAAAATGGGGATGTGGTCTCTGTTCCCCTACCTTGCCCCATCCCATATCTTTTTCTCTTGTGTCTTTTCTTTTTTTTTTTTTAAATGTGATTTGGGTGAAAATTTACAGAGCAAATTCACTTTCCATACAGCAGTTCACATACACTTTTTCTCATGACATTGACTACAATTTCTTTTTCTCTTGTGTCTTAACAGCCTCGTGTTCCTTTGGGATGAGCTGGGTATACATCCTTCCACTATAAGAGCATCATGCACAGTGTCTTCCTCATCCTCTTAATCACAATGATGTTATCTGCTCTTTATGTCTTCATCAAGCTTCTCTTGGTCGTTCCAGACTCCTACTCCAAAATAAAGGGGAACTGTTGTCAGCTGGGGGGGGGGGTGAGGGTGACTCAGAGAACCAAGGGAGGACATTCAGTAGGATCTTAAGAAGAACTAGAGCCAGCACAGTCCCCTCTCAACGTCCACCCTTGCTATCACTCAATCCCTCTCATATTTTATTCCTACATCTCTCTATCTCTTCTCCTCCTCCTCTCACTGAAACTGCATCCTTTGTCTTTCAGGTACTTGACTTCTTTGTTACTCCATAGTTTATGCACCCCAAATTCAAGCAATATTCCAAATTGGCTATGACTGTCCACCCAAATTCCTTCACATACCAACTCCCTTCCAATCAGCTGATGAGGCATGAGATGACTCAGGGTCACATCATACAACGATGATTTTGGGAGACTCGCCAGGAAGAAGGAGAATGTGAGTAGAGTTTTCAGGAAGAAAGACTTTGGTCTAAACACAATATTTATTGTTGTTGTTGTTGTTATGTGCTGTTGAGTCGGACCTGACTCATAGCAACCCCTCCTTGGGTTTCCAAGGCAGTATCACTATGGAAGTAGATTGCCCCATCTTCCTTCCGAGGAGTGGCTGGTGGGTTTGAACTGCCAGCCTTGTGGTTAGCAGTCAAGTGCCTCAGCCACTATGCTACCAGAGCTCCCACAATATTTATTATTTTGCCCAAAAAGGACTACAGATCAATTATTAATTGAATGTTGTTGTTGTTGTTGTTATGTGCCGTCGAGTCGGACCCGACTCATAGCGACCCCTCCTTGGGTTTCCGAGGCAGTATCACTACGGAAGTAGATTGCCCCATCTTCCTTCCGAATTAATTGAATGAGCTTATAGCTAATAATCCCGCATAGTAAGCAACCTCATTCAATCCCCTTGCCTTTTCAAGATCCAAAAGGAACTTCCAGGGAACTATGCAGTATCCTCACTTAAAATAAGAAATCCACTAGGAGAGAAGTGAGAAACAAAGATAATTGGTCAGGATGAAGGGGAGATAGATGAGAGGAGATGAATTTGCAAAGGAAACTAAATCCAATGGCAGATCCTGCGGGAAGATGTAGCTAGCAGGTCGGAGTTGCCCAGTGAGAGGCTTTGGGACGCTGGAACAAGCAAAGCTTTTGATGCAGAGCTCAGGAAACAAAACGAGGCACAAAAAGGAGGGAGAGGCCCCTCAGTATGGAATCCTAGTTATTTCTCAGTTTAAGTAATTGGGGCATTTGGAGATCATAATCTGGGCATGGATTTTGAATTTCACACAAGGTACATGTTAAAGCAAAAATAAACATTATCTAGAGTATTGTTTGTGACCAATGTTTGGCCTAATGTCTTGAATTTATGTTTAATTGTATACAATTTGATAAAATGGAAGTTAATGAGCTGAATCATGTTAGTCATCTTCCCACTGGTTGCACTAAAAGAAATAATTCAAACTCCCAAGGGAGGTTCTGAAGAGCATAACTGAATTGAAGGAAAACTCAATGAGTACAGTGAAGGCTTTTCCTGAGGTGGTATGTCTGAAAAATGATTCAGTCACATACCTATGCCACGGGTTCTCTGCCATCATGGAGGCTTCTTATCACATAAGGACATGAGCATAGGCAGTGTGTCTTCTCAGATGCTTCCTGGAGCAGCTTCTGTGCCTTCTCCCGACTGCAAGTACCAATCTAGTATAAGAAGCTCACCTCAAAAAACAGAGTGCCACTCTCTGAGGAAGATGAGCAGAAAAGTGGGACTTCGTGACCCCAAAGCCAGTGGCTGAGAAGGGTGAGGCAAAGCTGAAAGCAGAACATTTAATAATTGGACCCCCAGTTTTTCTTCTCATACCCACCCCCAGAATACTGTCAGTCAGAGAGAAATTTGGAAAAGCCTCAAATGAGAACTGAAGATCTTGGGAGAAAAGACTTTTTACATGCTAACACTGTGGTGTGGAGGCCCAATTTAGCAAACCAGCTCCCAAAGGTGTGGTAGTAAATATTTTCAACCAGCTCTCAGTGGGTGGGTGGGCCCTGCCTTATAGCATTGCTGATCTCCATGGTTTCAATACTACCCCCATGGACAATTTCAAGCTGCCAACAGGATGTCACTGAACACAAAGTTGAGAAAAGATGCACACATGTGGCTTTTGCAAGCTGGTGTGAGCCAGCTCCAGTCCACCACTGCTAGTTCCCCCACTTGATCAGAAGCCCATTGGTTGACAAACTCCTCCTCCTTACATGCATGAGAGCTTTCAAGTAGCCTTTTAGTCCCTTGCTCTTAAACATGAATAAGTAGCCAGGGATCACCAAGTGTTTGAGTAAAGCGTCTAATATAAAAAAGACATTCTAAAATAAATAATCAGAAAAAGGAACTTTGAGAAAACAGAGATACTTCAAAAAAATGAAAGAAAAATTCCCTTTCCCGTTATTATCTTTAGAGATAGGAGGAAATATTTCATCCCTAAAACAAGTTTAAGGTCTCAGAAAAATTGGGAAACAAGAGAAAGCTCTTAGGGGAAAAAAAAAGCAGGGAGAAATTTTAAAATCAATAAAGGAATCAAAAGACAAAGTCTAGAAAGTCTCCTAAAAATAACAGTAAAAAATTTAAAAAGTTAGGATATAAAATGAGAGAATAACCTAGGATATCCGCCACATGATTAAAGTTATTTGAGGAAAAAAGAACAGATGAAAGGAAGTGAATAAATAATCTACAACTGAGTCTCTAGGTTGATGGCCCACATCCAATGCGGCCAAGACAGTAATGGAAAAGGTTCCACACCAAGGCGTGTAATCTAGAATGTTCAGAACACTAGGCATAAAGAGAGAATCTGACCAAAGGGAGGACATTCAGAGCAGAATTTCAAATTCCCATGGAATCCAGTCTTTCTACAGCCATAGAGGCTGGATGAATCCCTGAAACTTTGGCCTGAGATAAATTTTTTTTCCGAGATAATTTTTAAACCTGAAATCAAAAATATTCCCTGAAGTCTTCTTAAAACCAAACAGTAGTTTAGCTTAACTAGTAAAGAATGTGTGCCTTAAGCATTGTGTTCTTTTAAGATCTATCTATAAGTAGCTCTGCCTCGGAAACCCAAGGAGGGGTCGCTATGAGTCGGGGCCGACTAGACGGCACATAACAACAACAACAACAACATAAGTAGCTCTGGTGGTGTAGTGCCTATGGCATTTGACTGCTAACCAGAAGGCTGGCGGTTCAAAGCCACCAACCACTCCTCAGAAGGAAGGTAGGGCAATCTACTCCCATAGTGATTCGATGGCAGTGGCTTTTTTATACATACATACATACATATATATGGAGAGAGAAATCTGAAAACAACACAAAGGAGTATGAATCAAAATAGCATTAGACTATTTTAAGGCAATACTGAAAATGAAAAGATAGTGAAGAAATACCTTAAAAATTCTGAGAGAAATTTACACCTAGTCAAAATTATCACTCAAATGTATCACTAAAATAAAGATATTTTCAGACATGTGAAACCTTGGAAGCTTTACCTCCTGTGCACAAGAAGCTCCTTGAAGATGTCCTTCAGCAAGAAAAGAGAAGAAACTAAGGAAGAGGAAGAGATATATGACTCAGGAAACAGAGATCCAGTAAAAGAGAGAAATGAATCACTAGGCTGATGGTGAAGGAGAGATACTAGGACAGTGGCTGGGAAACATGTCCCTTCTCCCATCCACAGGTCCAGTTATTCCCCTTCCTCTTGTATAAGGGCTGGCCTTGAGCAACAGGATGCAAGAGCAATGATGCTGTCCCGACATCATTTCAGCTCCAGCTTTCAGAGGCCTGGGAGCTTCTGTCTTACTCTTTTGGACTCTGATACCAAGAGTCCAAATAAACTGCTGGGAAGAAAAGTCCAGTCAAAACCATGCGCTCCAAAGTGCTGAAGCAGAGGCAACTTCTCTGGAGTTTTCCCAAGTTAGTTTCATAGGAGCTCTGGTAGCATAGTGGCTAAGGCACTTGACTGCTCACCAGAAGGCTGGCGGTTCAAACCCACCAGCCACTCCTCGGAAGGAAGGTT
>NW_006927343.1:2392-7133 GCF_000298275.1 Orycteropus afer afer | reverse complement strand
TATCTATCTATCTATAGATATATATATCTCCACATATATACACACACACAAATATATTTGAAAAGAAAACCAGAATTACTATTATAACTTATCAAAAGCCTTTTGGAAAATCTTATTCAAGCAGGTATTTAATTTTATCCACATTTAATAGGTCTGATTTTTTCTTTAGTTTAGAACCCCCTAGGCTTCTGGAAAGAAAATTGGTTTCCATGTGCCAGTGTGAGAATTTTAATTAAAACAATAGCAATAATTGGAAAGAAAGAGACAATATATATTCATTTAAAATAAATTGTGTTGAATTAAGCTAACTTGGAAAAGGAAGGATCCATTTGGTGACACATAAAACTATTAAAGTTAAACCAAATATCCAAGTCTCATCTCATAAATGTTAGAGTAACATCTGTTATGATGACACCTTTTCCTCTGGGGACAGAAACAGATAAAAGGATTCCCAGAAATGAGTATTACAGAAAGCAGAAACTAGCATGCTAAGTGCTAAAACTTTTTGTGGATAAACTTACTTATGATACAAATCTTCCTCCAAAATATTGTTTATGTTAGGTGCCTATTAAGTCTGTTCTGACTCATAGCAACCTTAGGTAAAACAGAATGAGACATTGCCTACTCTTGCTCCACTCTTTCAATCAGTGCTATGTTTGAGCTCATGGCTTCAGCCACTGTATCAATCCATTTCATTGAGGGTCTTTCCCCTTTTTTGCTCACCCTCTACTTTACCAAACATCATGTCCTTTTTCACATATTTGTCTTTCCTGATAGTATACCCAAAGCAAGCAAGACAGTCTCCCCATCCTCCTTTCTAAGGAGTATTCTGGCTGTTTTTCTCCTAAGACCTTTTTTTCATTCTTCTAGCAGTCCGTGGTTTATTCAATATTCTTCACCAACACCGTAATTCAAATGTATCCATTCAAAGGCATCAATGTTCTTTTTTCATTGTCCAGCTTTTGCATGCATATGAGATGCACAGAGGACATGGGGAAGGCATCCTCCTCTGACCTCCTCTAACTTCATGAGGTGGAGACAGAATTACAATTAGACATGCCACCACTTCCAGCCTTTCTACCAATTTTGACGCCAACCGTCCCTCCCCTGGCACTCACTACTTCTCTGCTGGGTTCCCTAATGTCTTGAGATGGCCATACGTAACTCACAGGCAATACTTCTGATTATGGCCTTATTAGGGAAGTTAACAGGTTACAATTTAGGTTTAGGAACATGTTTGGGTAAAATTCTTCTATAAGGACAGTCCCCCTTCTTCTATGCCCTCAGGCATGCCTCTCTGATCCTTGGCCTCTGAGCCTGGCTTCTGTTCTGCTTGGGCAAGTGTTACAAAGCTCTTTTAGCTTTTCTGATAGGTAAACCCCACTCCACCAGCAAACATCCTGCCCAAAGACATTCAGCTTTCTTGCTCAGTGGGCCAGTAAGCCTCCTACTCTGTTTCGTGCTGGTCTCAGTTCTGCTGCCACTGCTACCATCCTCTCTTCTCACCTCTCTGCCAAGAAGGGCCAGTGCAGCGATCTCACATCTGAAGATGTGCTCAACTTCACCTCCAACTCTTCACTCTTGAGGGCAGTGAGATCCCTCCTTTCTGCCTCTAGGAGGGCTCCTTTTAAACCTAGTGAGATACAAAACTAACCAATCCCAATATTTCCCTGGTCACACCTCCACCAGGGTGCTATGTACCTTATTTACATTACTAACAAGCTGTCCAATCCCTTTGGTAGGCCACAAACACCTCACCTTTACATAATTCAACCAGTCTTCTGGTGGGAGTCATGAACACCATGGCCAGAAGAGCCAAATCAAGTAATTCATTGCACTACATGATTGATAATGTCATGGCTTGTGGGTCAGATATCCTCAAAGTGATATCTTTGCTTTTTGATGCTTTACAGATCTTTTGCAACAGATTGTCCCAATGTAATATATCATTTGATTCCTTGACTACTGCTTCCATGGGCATTGATGGTTGATTCATTTAAAAGAAATCCTTGACAATTTCAATATTTCCTCTGTTTATCATGATGTTGTCTATTGTCCCGTTTTGAGGGCTTGTGTGTGTGTGTGTGTGTGTGTGTGTGTTGAGGTATAATCCATACTGAAGGCTGTAATCTTTGGTCTTCATCAGTAAGTGCTTCAAGTTCACTTGACTTCAGCAAGCAAGGTTGTATTATCTGCATAACATGGTTTGTTAATGAATCGTCCTCCAATTCTTATATGAAGTTCTTCTTCATATAGTCCAAATTCTTGTATTATTTTCTCAACATAGTGATTAAATAAATATCATGAATGGGCATAACCCTGACACACACTTTTTCTTGTTTCAAATCATGCAGTATCCTCGTGTTATGTTTGAACAATTGCCTTTTGGTCTATGTATGTGTTCTGTATGTGCACAATTAAAACAAAAAGCAAACCCACTGCCATGGAGTCATTTCCAACTTCCAGTGACCCTATAGGACAGAGTAGAATTTCCCTATAGGGTTTTGAAAGCTGTAAATCTTTAAAGAAGCCTATTGCCTCATATTTCTCTCATGGAGTGGCTGGTAGGTTCAAACTTCCAATCTTTTGGTTAGCAGTCAAATATATTAACTACTACACTACCAGAGCTCCATAAGCACAATAGAATTTCCATTCTTTACAATATTTTCCATGATTTGCTATGGTCCACACAGTTGAGTGCCTTTGCATAACCAATAAAACACAGGTAAACATCTCTATGGTGTCCTCTGCTATCAGCCAAAATCTATTGGAAATCAACAATGATATCCTTTGTTCCATATTCTCATCTGAATCCACTTGAATTTCTAGCAATGTACAACTACAGTCATTTTTTACTTTTCTTTTTTTAAAAAAAATTGCTTGCATGTTGTTTTGGTTCTCTAGGGCTGATCTAACAGAACATCACAAATGAGTGGCTTTAACAAACAGGGATTTATTCTCTTACAATTTAGGAGGCTAGAAGCCTGAGTTCAAAGTGCCAGCTCTAGGGGCTCAGTGAAGACCCCTTGAGCTTGGGCTTCAGCTCTGCCTCTTGGTCCTAGCCAACTGAAGCTGGAGGATTCTCTTAACTCAGGCAGCTGCTGGCTGCTTAGGCTGACAAACCCAACATAGACAAATAAAACGGCACAGTTCCAAGATTGTCAAACAGCATGACAGGCCACTAGTTCAAATCCAGAAATAGTCTCAAGATCAGCAGACAAGATGGCAGGCTGCTAAATGAAGATTTGGCTAGATGCATGGTCCAAACTTGCCAAAAACCTCAGAGACCTTTCTCAAAGCTGTTTTCTAATATACTGGAAGCAGACCACAGCCCTAAGGCAGCAACTCAGCTGCTCTAGTAGATTCCACCATGGTATTACCAGTCTCATCATGGGGAATAACTACATCCAGCTGACCAACCACTCAAAACCAGGCCTAGCCAAGTGGACACCTAACCTTAACTACCATACATGTGATACTAATAACATTGTTAGATAATTTCCACCTTCTGTTGAATTCCCATTTTTTGGAATGGTCACATGTGTGGATCTCTTCCAGTCATTTGGCCAAGTAGCTGACTTCCAGTTTTCTTGGCACAGATGTGTGAGCACTTCCAACATTGAATTTATTTACTGAAGTATTAAGATATTAAGGAGTATTTCATCAATTCCTGGAGGCTGTTTTTTTTTTTTTTTTTTTGGCTGATGCCTCCAGTGCAACTTGGACACCTTCAATACCATCAGTTTTTGATCATACTTCCTGAAGGTATTAGATGTTAAATGATTATTTTGGTACAGTGACTCCATGTATTTCTTCCATATTCTATTGATGTTTTTTGTGTCATTCAATTTTTTTCTTTTGCCCATAGAATCTTTTAATATCACAACTCAAGGCTTGAAATTTCCTTCAGTTCTTCTAGCTTGAAAAATGCTGGTGTGTCTTTCCCTCTTTTTCTTTTTCTTTTTTTTTTTCCTAATTACAGTTCTTTACACATTTCATTATAATATGTTACTTTATCTTCTTGAGATTCCCTTTGAAATTTTCTGTTTAACTCTTTTACTTCATCATTTTTTTCATTTGCTTTAGTTTCCCTATGTTCAAGAGCATATTCCAGAGTCTCTTCTGACATCCATTTTGTTTTTTTCTTTCTTTCCTACCTTTTTAATGACATTTTACTTTCTTTATGTATGATGGCCTTCATGTTATCCCACAACTCTTCTAGTCTTCAGTTGTCAGTGTTCAATGCACCCAATCTATTATTGAGATAGTGTCTAAATTAAGGATATATTCAAAGTGATACTTTGGATCTCATGGACTTTGTTTTAATTTTCTTCAGCTGCAACTTGAACTTGCATATGAGCAATTGATAATCTGTTCTGCAGTTGACTCCTGGCTTTGTCTGACTAATGATATCGAGCTTCCCCATCTTCTCTTTCCACAGATAAGTCAGTTTGGTTCCCATGTATTCTGTCTTGTGAGGTCAGCTGAAATGAACTGGTATTGATCATTTTGAACTGAGCAATCATATTGTCTTCAATGTTGAAAAAAACAAATTGAAAAGAAACAGTGTTACATTCATTGTCAGAAAGAACATTTCAAGATCTATCTTGAAACACAACTGTGTCAGTGATAGGATAATATTCATAAGCCCACAAGGAATACTAGTAAATATGATTATTATTCAAATTTACACACCAACCACAAACACCAAAGATGAAGAAATTGAAGGTTTTTTTTTTTT
>NW_006927343.1:903-1722 GCF_000298275.1 Orycteropus afer afer | reverse complement strand
TGTTTTTCTCTCCTTCTCTGTCTAGGACCTTCTATCATGTTCTTGATCAGAATAGTCAGTAGTGATCACAAGGCACCATGTAGTTCCTCTGGTCTCAGTGTAGTGAAGGTTGAAGTTCATGTGATCCTTAAGCCTTTGGACTAATTGTTTTCTTGAGTCTTTGATTTTCTTCACTCTTCTTTGTTCCGTTCAGGAGGAGACCAGTCGTTGCATCTTAGATGACTGCTTGAAAGGTTTTAAGACCCCAGTTTCTACCCACCAAAGTGGCATGTAGACATTGTGATGTCAGTTGACCTAGATGCTTCCTGAGTCTATGGTCCTAAATCCCATACTCAGTGATTCATTCCCTCAAGGTGTTTAATTATGGCTAAGAAGTTTTCATAATTTACCCCGTGTATCCACTGCTATATACATGGATACATTTTCAGCACATATAAATACATATGTAGGAAAAAAAAAAAACTCGCTGGCATCATGTCGAATCTTACTCATAGAGAGCCCCCATTGGGTTTCTGAGGTGGTAAATCTTTATGGAAGTAGATTACCCAGTCTTCCTTCCATGGAGTGGTTGGTGATTTCAAACCTCCAACCTTCTGGTTTTCTAGTTAGCAGTCAAATGCCTTAGGCACTACACCACCAGAGCTCCTTATGTAGAAATATCCTCTGACAAATCTATATATATTCATGGGCGTAGTTTCATTCACCTTCCCACACCTGTTCACCTTGCATGTCTATGTATCCACTCACTCAGATTATTGTTATTACTGTTATTATAGTAGTGTATGCAATTGTATTTTCCTTTCTTACCTTTAACTATTG
>NW_006927343.1:0-553 GCF_000298275.1 Orycteropus afer afer | reverse complement strand
TCTCCAGTTTGCCCCAACATCTGGACCCCATCCCCAACTAGTTTCTAATCTGAGGGCAAAGAAGAAATTAGATAAACTATTTGTTATGGGAGCTCCGGTGGCGTAGTGCCTAAGGCATGTCACTGCTAACCTGAAGGCTGGCCTTCAAACCCATCAGCCACATCAGTAACTGTTTTTAGGAAGCATTTATAACTCAATAAGAAGCCCTCATGGCATAGTGCCTAAGGCACTTGACTGCTAACCAGAAGGCTGGTGGTTCACCCCAGCCTCTCTTCTGAAGGAAGATTGGACAATCTACTTCATAGAAATACTGCTTCAGAAACCCAAGGACAGCTCACTATGAGTCAAAATCGACTCAAAGACAGTGAGTTTGATTTTATGGAAGTGTAGGTGAGAATTTGAAAACTGGTTCTACATCAACTACTGTCAATTTATATAAACATATTTACTTAGAATAGCACTGAAAATTATTTCCTGGTGATTTTTTTGCTTTATAAAAATTTTTATGGATTTTGTAATAGAAATTTTCCTAGTTCTTATACTTTCAATTATG
>NW_006927342.1:2955-7169 GCF_000298275.1 Orycteropus afer afer | reverse complement strand
ATGCAGACCATACAACTTTGCTTTCTGAAAGTGAGGATGACTTGAGGCACTTACTGATGAAGGTTGAAGAATACAGTCTGCAGTATGGATTACATCTCAGTATAAAGAAAACAAAAATCCTCACAACTGGACCAATGAGCAGCATCACAATAAATGGAAAGAAAATCGAGGTTGTCAAAGAATTCATGTTGCTTGGTTCTACAATCAATGCCAATGGAAGCAGCAGTCAGGACATTAGATGATATGTAGCATTGGGAACATCAACCGCGAAGGAACTGTTTCAAGTGCTGAGGAGCAAGGATGTCTCCTTGAGGACTAAGCTGCTCCTGGCAGAAGCCATGATATTTTCAATCACCTCGTATGCATGTGAGATCTGGACAATGAATAAGGAAGACCAGAAAAGAGTTAATGCTTTTGAGTTGTGGTGCTGGCGAAGAATGCTGAAAGTACCATGGACTGCTAAAAGAACTAACAGCTCTGTCCTGGACGAAGTGCACCTGAAATGCTCCTTGGAAGTGAGAATGGCCAGACTTTGTCTCACCTATTTTGGTTTTGTTGTCAGAAGGGACCATTCCCTGGAGAAGGATGTCATGCTTGGTAGGATGGAGGATTGACCTTCATCCTAATTGGAGGAGGCCTTCAATTAGATGGATTGACATGGTGGGTGCAATGATGGGTTCAAGTACAGCAGGGATTATGAAGCTGGTGTGGGATCAGGCAGTGTTTCGTTCTGGCTGTGCGTGGGGTTGCTCTGAGTCACAAAAAACTCAATAGCACTAAACAACAAGAACAATATGGTTTCCATAATTTATTATGATCCATGCAATTAAAGCTTTTGCATCATCAGTATAGCACAGATAAATATCTTCCTGATATTCTTTGCTTCCAGTCAAGATCCATCTGCCATCAGCAATGATAGTCTTCATTCTACATCCTCTTCTGAATCTTGCTTGAATTTCTGGAAGTTCCCTATCTATGTGCTGCTGCAACCATTTTTGAAGTATTTTCAGCAAAAATTTACTTATGAATGACATTAATGATATGTTGTGATAATTTCTGCATTCTGTTGGATAACCTTTCTTTCAAATGGGCACATATATGTATCTCTTCCAGTCTGTTTGCCAGGTAGCTGGCTTCCAAATTTCTTGCATAGAAGAGGACACATGTCCAGCATTGCATTCATTTGTTGAAAAATCTTAATTGGTGTTCTGTCAATTCCTGGAGCCTTGTCTTTTGCCAATGCCTTCAGTACAGTTTGGATTCTTCCTTTGATGTTACTGGTTCTTGATCATATACTACTTCCTGAAGTGGTAGAACATCATCCAATTCTTTTTGGTGAGGTGCTTCTGCATATTCCTTCCATCTTCCATCTTCTTTTGTAGCTTCTTTCATCATTCTATATTTTGTCCACAGAATTCTTCAACATTGCAACTCAAGGCTTGAATTTTTCTTCAGTTCTTTCAGCTTGATAAATGCTGAGCATGTTCTTCCATTTGTTTTTCTAACTCCACATCTTTTCACATTTCATTTTAGTACTTTACTTTTACTTCTGAAGCTTCCCTTTGACATCTCTGATCAGCTTTATTACTTCATCATTGCCTACTTTTTCTTTTGTTACTCTATGTTCTGTCTGGTGGACAAGTTTCAACAGAGCTTCAAGACTAATATAATCTGGGAAGAAGGATGGGGTTATCCACTTCTGAAAAAAAATGGTCACTGAAAGCCTTCTTAACAGAAGTGAAACACTGTCTGATATATTACTGGAAAATTTTATTAATGAGAGTGAAACAACAGCTCTATATTCAAGAACAAGTCAGTCTCTCTGACATCCATTTTTGTCATTTATTTGTCGTTTTCTTTTTTTTTAATGATTTTTTGCTTTCTTCATGTATGATGTCCTTGATGTCATCTAACAGCTTGCCTAGTCTTTGATCATTGGTGTTCAATGTGTCAAATCTATTCATGAGATGGTCTGTAAATTCAGGTGGAATAGTCAGGGTTGTAGTTAGGCTCTCATGGACTTGTTTTAATTTTCTTCAGCTTCAAATTGAACTTGCCTATGCAGAATTGATGATCTGTTCCACATTCAGCCCATAACCTTGTGCTGACAGATGATACAGATCTTTTCCAACATCTCTTTCCACAGATGTAGTTTATTTGATTCCTGTGTTCTCTATTTGGTGAGGGTCACATCTATACTCACCATTTATGTTGTTGAAAAGATATTTGCAATGATCAAGTCATGGGTCTTGCAAAATTCTATCATGTAATCTCTGACATTGTTTCTAATACTAATGCCATATTTTCCAGCTACCAATCCTATTCTTTGTTTCTAAATTTTGCATTCCAATCACTAGTATTATCAATACATATTGATTGCTCATTTGGTCAATTTCAGACTATAGAAGTTGGTAGAAATCTTCAATTTCTTCATTGTTTGCTTCAGTAACTGATGTGTAAATTAGAATTACAGTCACATTAACTGATCTTCCTTGTAAACTCAAAGACCAAACTCACTGTCATTGAGTTGATTCCAACTCATGGCATCCCCCATTGGATTTCTGAGGCTGTAAACCTTTACAGAGGCAGACTACCTCATCTTTTGTCTGTGGGAGTGGCTGGTGGGTTCGAACCACTGACCTTTTTTAACAGCTCAATGCATTAACCACTACCAGACCCCCTTGTGGATCTATGAATATTATCCTATCACTGACAGCATTGTACTTCAATATAAACATTAAAATGTTCTTTTTGAGGATCCTCTTTGTCTTTTCCAGCATAGAAAACCATATAATTGTTTGACTCATAATGGCCAATACTAGATCATTTCAGCTCACTATGCCTAGGATATTTGATCTTTATGCATTCCCTTTCAGTTTTGACAACTTACTATTTTCCTGGATTCATACTTCCTACATTCCAAGTAGTTGAACAGAATATGTCAAAGGGCAGCTCAAGAAGACAAATTAAATTATTATAATTAAATATGCAAAGATATGAAGATAGAAAAGCACAAGTGAAGAACATGCTCAGAATTTCTCAAGCTGTAAGAACAGAAGAAAAAAAAATCAAGCCTTGAGTTGCAATATTAAATAATTCTGAGGACAAAGCACTGAACAAAGCAAGAAGCATCAAAAGTAATTGGAAGGAATATATAGTCACTATATGAAAAAGAATTGATCATTATTCAACCATTTTAGGTGGTAGCATATAATCAGGAATATATGGTATTGAAGGAAGAAGTTCAAACTTCACTGAAGACAGTAGAGAAAAATAAGGCTCTTGGAATTAATGTAATACCAATTGAGATGTTTCAACAATGGGATACAACTTTGGAAGCACTCACTCATTTATGTCAAAAATTTGGAAGAGAGCTAAGTGGCCAACTGACTTGAAGAGATCCATACCTGTGCCCATTCTAAAGAAAAACCATCCAACAGAGTGTGGAAATTATTGAACAATATACTTTATATTTCTCTCAAGTTAAATTTTGCTGAAGATATTTCAAATAGCTTTGCAACTGTACATTGACTGTTGGAGAGAAATATAAGACAGATTCAGAAGAGGATATGAAGTGAAGGATATGATTGCTGATGTCAGAGAGATCTTGGCTGAGAGAAGAGAATACAAGAAAGATATCGCTATGTTACATTGACTATGCAAAGGCATTTGACTGTGTGAAGCATAAGAAATGGCGGGTAACATTGTGAAGAGCATAAATACCAGAATACTTAATTGTGCCCATGTGGAACTCGTACATAGATCAAGAGGCAGTCATTTGAACAGAACAAGGGGATATTGCATGGTTTAAAATCAAGTCAGGGTTGTGTCCTTTCACCATAATTTTTTAATTGGTGTGGCATGTAAGTAATATTAGAAGCTGTACTATATGAAAAACAACCTGGCATCAGGTTTGGAGGAAGTCTCATTAACAACTTGTGATATGCAAGTAAGAAAAGTTTTCTTGCTGAAAGCAAAGAGGAGTTGGTGAACTTACTGATGAAGATCAAGACTACAACCTTCAGTGTAGACTACACCTCAACATACAGAAAATAAAATGCCCCACAACTGGACCAATAAGCAACATCACGATGAACAGAGAAATTATCAATGTTGTCAAGAGTTTTCTTTTACTTGGCTCATAGTCAATTCCCATGGAAGCAGTATTCAATAAATCAATGACAGATTGCTTTGGGCAAATCTGCTGTAAAATA
>NW_006927342.1:0-1270 GCF_000298275.1 Orycteropus afer afer | reverse complement strand
TAGTTATCAAAAAATAATAAATTAATCAAATGAACCTATATTTAAGGTTATTGAAATCTGTTGGTTCTCTTGAAACATGCCAAATATACTTTCTTTTACAGAAGAAAGAATCAGATGATTGCTTTTATGAACTTAGTTTGATTTTACATCTATCATAATTAACTAAGGAAAAACAAAACAAAACAAAAAAAAATCTCTGCCGTGGAGTAGGATCCTGCTCATAACCACCTCTCCTTGGGTTTCCATGGTGGTATCACTGCAGAAGTAGATTGCCCAACCTTCTTTCCAAGCAGTGGATGCTGGATTTGAAATGCCATATCCACTATACCACCAGAGCTCGTCAACATGGAAAAGGCCAGAGCTGAGGGTCAAGAAGCCAGTTTCACCAAAACACCAATCATATTGGATTTTTTATGATGTGAATTCATAAATATCCTTACTGTTCAAGCATTTGGAGTTGGGCTTCTGTTACTTGGCATTGAAATCCTCATTATACAGGCAATAGTTTATTAATTCCATAATTAGTAATATTATTTTAAAATAATAAATACCAATTATAATAGCATTTATTTATGGAATAGAATTAGTGCCTCTGTAATGAGGATTTCAATGCCAAGTAACAGAAGCCTGACTCCAAATGCTTGAACAGTAAAGATATTTATGACTTCACACCATAGAAAATCCAATATGATTGGTGGGTTGGTGAAACTGCCTTCTTCTTAACCCTCAGCTCTGGCATTTCCATGTTTACTTCATCTTCATATTATAATAAAATGTTTTTTTGTTGTTAGTTGGAATCTAGTTAATTCTGATTCATGACAAATCCTCCACCATTTTGAGACTTTAAATTCCAGACAGAATTTCCAAGGAATTCCATCATCAGATTTATCACATCTCAATGGCTAGAATCAGCCCACATGCTCACAACTGGCCTAATGGTTGTCAAGAGGAATAGACAAGTCATCCCGGTTCAGACTAGTCATCTCGTGTAGAATATAATAGTTTGCAATTGATCCCATTGTCTGAGATAACCAATCATCTATATCGATATTTTTCACATTACTTTGAGTTGTGCCTATTCTGTTTGCAAATCCTGTTGATTAAAAAAAAGAAAAAAAAAAATGCTGAGAGATGTGTTTCCAATATTGAACTTACTATTGCTTACTTATTTTTCTAACCAAATATAACATCTTGGTGTTGGTACCCTCAAATCGATTCTGACTCATAGCCACCTGTGTGACAAACCCCATAGGGTTTTCTAGACTGTAAT
>NW_006927341.1:6328-7145 GCF_000298275.1 Orycteropus afer afer | reverse complement strand
GGGCTGGTGCGGGATCGGGCAGTGTTTCGTTCTGCTGTGCATGGGGTCGCTATGAGTCGGAAATGACTCAATGGCACTTAACAACAACAACAACATATGCATATGAAACTACTGATAATACTATGGGCTGGGTCAGGCATACCTCAGTGTGACATCTTTACTCTTTAATACTTTAATGCAGTCTTTTGCAACAGATTTGCCAAACACAATACATTATTTGATTTCTTGACTGCTGCTTCCATGGGCATTGATTGATTGTGTTTACAAGTAAAATGAAGCCCTTAACAATGTCAATCTTTTCTCCATTTATTGTGATATTGCTTATTGGTCTGGTTGTGAGGATCTTTGTTTTCTTTATGTTGAGGTTTAATCTATACTGAAGACTGTAATCTTTGATCTTCATCAATAAGTGCTTCAAGTCTTCTTCACTTTCAGTTAGCAAGCTTGTGTCATCTGCATATTGCAGGTTGTTAATAAGTCTTCTTTCAGTCCTGATGCTATGTCCTCCTTCATATAATCTGGTTCTCTGATTATGTGCTCAGCATACAGACTGAATAAGAATGGTGAAGGGATACAACTCTGACCTATTCTTTCCTGATTTTAAACCATGTGGGGTACCCCTTTGTTCTTTTTGAACGACTGCCTCTTGATCTATGTACACATTCCTCATGGGCACTATTAAGTAATCTAGAATCCCCATTCATCAGTGTTATCTATAACTTGTTATTATCCACACAGTGGAATGTCTTTGTGTCATCAATAAAACACAAGTAAACATCTTTCTGGTATTCTTTGCTGTCAGCCAAGATCCATCTGA
>NW_006927341.1:0-5663 GCF_000298275.1 Orycteropus afer afer | reverse complement strand
TCCGAGGAGTGGCTGGTGGGTTTGAACCGCCAAACTTCTGGTTAGCAGTCAAGTGCCTTAGCCACTATGCTACCAGAGCTCACTTCCATGTTAGTGTCTTTAAATTAGCTAATGCCTCTACTCCAAACACTCTTTCCTCACATATTCTCATGGCTCATCCACTAACTCCTGCAAGTCTTTGCTCATCTCTCACCTTCTTGATGAAACCTGCCCTAATCACTCTATTTTAAATTGCAATCTCTTCCCAATATCTAATGTGAAAACTCCCTATCCTACATGCTCTACTATTTTCTAAAGAAAGCAGCATCTTCTATGGTTTACTTACATGTTTATGGTTTTTTGCCTGTCTCCTTCACCTAGAATATAAGGTTTATGAGTACAGAGATCTTTTCTTGTTCTGTTCAGTAACGTGTCACAAGAACTGAGAATAGTGATGACACAAAGAAGCTGACTAAATATTACTGAATAAATGAATGATTATATTTCCTATACAAGGGGAAATTTAAATATTTGAAGTTAATAACTTAAGTTATTGTGGGAATAATAATAAAGTAAATTTATTGCATTATGAGAAACTGTGTTTGACCTTATATATTCTAATACTCATTTTAAAATAAGGTTTGGTTGTCAACATTATCATGCAGAGACTACTGTTTTAAAGGCCTAAGTTTTAGCTAGATCTTAACAAGGGAATATCTATTAATTTAAACCTTAAAAAAAACTATTCTCAATTAAATTGCATCAGTTTTGAATTTAATGTGATTACTGAAGCAAGTGGCTTCAGTTATTCTACTCATGTACGGTTAAGAAGGTATATTATTTGTTCTTGAAAACTGTATATGCAGAAAATTTTCAAAATGAATTCAGAATAAGTAATCTGCTATTGTAAAAAAGAAGTCCAAATATTCTAATTTGGATGCTTGTATGAATCAACTGCATGGTATAAATAGCACTCCTAACATTTCTTGTAGCTTGTATAGATTCTCATTTTTGGAAATTAAAAAAAGAAGAAGAATATCAAAAAACTGTCACTGCTTAAATTTTAAACTTTTCATTTGCAACTGAAAATTGGGTGTAGAATTTTATCATTATTCTTTGAATAGGCAAAGCATTTACATGGTTGAAAATTCAGAAGATACAAAAAAAAGTTACTGTGAAAAGTCTCCCACCTGTCTCAGTCTTCCAGTTATCTAGTTCCCCTTCTGGAAGCAACTAATCAATGTTACCTACTAGTTTCTCACATATACTGCCAGAAATTCCACTCACGTACTTTCTCTCTCTCTCTCTCTTTCTGTGTGTGTATATATATACGTATATATACATATATATACATCCATACATATAAATACACAATACATACATACATAAATCATGTTGTCGTTGTTAGGTGCTGTTGAGTCATTTCCGACTCATAGCGACCCCATGCACAGCAGAATGAAACACCGCCCGATCCAGTGCCAGCTCCATGATCCTTTCTATACTTGAGCCCATTGTCACAGCCACCGTGTCAATCCATCTTGTCGAAGGCCTTCCCCTCTTTCGTCGACCCTCCACCTTACCAAGCATGACATCCTTCTCCAGGGAATGGTCCCCTCTGACAACATGACCAAAGTAAGTAAGACGAAGTCTGACCATCCTCACTTCCAAGGAGCATCTCTGCCACATTTCCTCCATGACAGATCTGTTAGTTCATTTGGCAGTCCATGGTACTTTCAGCAATCTTCGCCAGCACCACAACTCAAAAGCATTAACTCTTCTTCCGTCTTCCTTATTCATTGTCCAGCTCTCACATGCATATGAGGCTAATGGAAATATCATGGCTTGTGTCAGGCGCACCTTAGTCCTTAAGGAGACATCCTTGCTCCTCATCACTTGAAAGAGTTCCTTCGCAGCCGACCTACCCAGTGCTACACGTCATCTAATGTCCTGACTGCTGTTTCCATTGCATCGATTATAGAACCAAGCAACGTGAATTCTTTGACAACCTCAATCTTTTCTCTATTTATCGTGATGCTGCTTATTGGTCCAGTTGTGTGGATTTTTGTTTTCTTTATATTGAGATGTAATCCATACTGCAGACTGTGTTCCTCAGTTTTCATCAGTAAGTGTCTCAAGTCATCCTCACTTTCAGCAAGCATAGGTATCATCAGCGTTGTTAATGATTCTTCCTCCAATCCTGATGCCACGTTTTTCTTCATATAGTCCAGCTTCTCGGATTATTTGCTCAGCATATAGATTGAATAAGTATGGGAAAGGATACAATCCTGATGCACTCCCTTCCTGATTTTAAACCATGCAGTGTCCCCTTGTTCAGTTCGAATGACAGCCTCCTGGTCAAGGTACAGGTTCCTCATGAGTACAATCAAGTGTTTGGGAATTCCCATTCTTCTCAGTGTTATCCATAATTTGTCATGATCCACACAATCAAATGCCTTTGCATAGTCAATAAAGCACAAGTAAACATCTTTCTGGTATTCCTTGCCTTGAGCCAAGATCCATCTGACAACATCTATGATATCCTTTGTTCCACGTCCTCTTCTGAATCCAGTTTGCACCACATAAAACATATATGTACATATATATGCATATATAAAAGGAGCTCTGGTAGCACTGTGGTTAAGGCATTCAGCTGCTAACCAATAGGTTGGCAGTTCAAACCCCCCAAATGCTCTATTTTGGAGAAAGGTGAAGCAGTTTGCTTCCATTAAGATTTACAGCCTTAGAAACCCTATTGGGGTTGTTTAGAATCAAATCAATGGCAGTGGGTTTATGTGTGTAGCACCTAACATCAGCAACAACATATAGATCCACAAGGAAGGGGAAAAAATATATATATACGTATATGTATATATCCATAATATACATATGTATGTGTGTATCAGGGTTCAATCAGAGAAGCAGAAACATGAAGATATATATGTAATGATGCATTTGTTACAGGAATTTGACCTTATAAAACTGTGGGAGCTAGTTGAACAGTCTGTAGGCTGTTATCTGCATGTCTGATGCTGGAGTGTAAATTTCCAGTCAGGCAATCAGAAGGGAAGATGGATGTAAAGTGAGGGACAGTAAGAATGACTGTGAGCCTTCTAGAATGAGCTGGAGCCTCCAAGGGTGGCCTGGGAACTATGTCAAGTCTCTTTGCCTCCAATCTTGATCATGTGAGATGCTGGTTCCCTTTGTTATAGAATTAAACACTCATTGTACCCAGGAATAGGAGAACTGAAAGATCCAGGGTAAGGTGAGCATTTGCAGGCCCAGCTGCTGCTGCACACCAGGAAGTGATCTCCAGATAAAAAACAATGCATATGAATTACAAAAGCTCCTGATGACTCTGCCCAACCTTTGATGTATAAAGAACAATGCAGTTGTTGCTTCATTTCTGTTCTCCAAATCTTGCACAAAAAATAGACTCTTATGGTCCACCCTAACCAAAGACATACAGGGAAGGGGATTCTGGGAAACATGTTCAGCCTAGTCACATTACAAAGCCACCACTGTGTGTAATTTTTGTACTGTGTAGGTTTTCTATTATGTAATCTTTCTTCTTGTTTCACATAAATGATAATAAACTGTGCACACTCTTTCCCTCTTGCTATTATTTAAACCTTAATTTTCCTTACTATATCAGAGAGATTGTTTCATATCTGTAGATAAGGAGCGTCTCATTCTTTTTTTGTGGTTGCCTAGTTTTCCATTAGGAGCTCTGGTAGCATAATGGCTAAAGCATTTAACTGCTAACCAGAAGGCTGGTGGTTCAAACCCACCAGCCACTCCTCGGAAGGAAGGTTGGGCAATCCTACTTCCGTAGTGATACTACCTTGGAAACCCAAGGAGGGGTCGCTATGAGTCCGGGCCGACTTGACGGCACATAACAACAACAACAACAACAGTTTTCCATTGTAAAGATGCCTGTTAGTCAGGGTCCAGTCAGAAAAGCAGAAACTACATCAGTTAGTCTAACAGAGAGAACTAGATAAATAATTGTTCACTAGCTATTGGAGAACTAAAAATGCAAAAACAGGAATACTCAAATAGCACAGTGATAATCACTAAGGAAGCCACCACCAACTCTCAGATTAGGGAAACAGAGAGAATAGGCTGGGAACATTAGAATTTGAAAGCTTGGAGAAAAAGCTTCCCAGCTGGCAATGGTGCGAGAGAAGCCTGAAGCCTCCTTGTCAGAGGGGTTGTTAGGTGGTTATTGTTGGAATCTCTGAGGTTGATTTCTGGGAGTATGGGGTGGGGGTGGGGGGACCTACCATTTATAACCAAGTACTGCTACTGGAACCAATTATCAGGGTAAAGAATATTTTCTGAGGTGATGCTGAAAGGAACAGAGAGAAGACAGGAAGGAGCAAGTCCCTAATTCCTCCTTCATCATTCTATTCTTCCTCTAAAAACCAAAAACCAAACTCACTGCCATTGAGCTAATTCTGACTCATAGTAGCCCCATTGGGTTTCCAAGGCAATAAATCTTTACAGAAGTATATTGCCCCATCTTCCTTCCATGGAGCAACTAGCAGTTTGGAACGGCCAACCTTCTGGTTAGCAGTTAAATGCCTTAGGCACTGCACCACCAGAATTCCTATTCTCCCGCTCAAACTAAAACCAACCAAACTCACTGCCGTGGAGTTTCTACAGAAGTAGATTGCCCAGTCTTCCTTCTGAGGAGTGGCTGGTGGGTTTGAAAGCCAGCCTTCTGGTTAGTAGTCAAATGCCTTAGGCACTAGGTCACTAGAGCTCTTAGTGCCCTTTATTGTCAATATCTAGTAGGTGACTCTTAAGGAGGTCTTAAGGAGCTCTCTTAAGGTGCTCTGGTAGCATAGTGCCTAAGGCATTTGACTTCTAACCAGAAGGCTGGCAGTTCAAACCCACCAGCCACTCCATGGAAGGAAGACTGGGCAATCTACTTCTGCAAAGATTTACAGCATTGGAAACCGAAAGGGAGTCACAATGAGTCAGAACCCACCCAATGTCAGTGAGTTTGATTTTTTGCTTGAGTAGGGAACTCTGGTGGCCCTTTGGTTAAAGTATTGGGCTGATAACCAAAAGGCAGCTGTTCTGCAGGAGTAAGATGTGGCGGTCAGAGTCCATAGAGATTACAGCCTTGGAAACCCTATGGGACAGTTCTACTCTGTTCTATAGAGTCTCTATAAGTTGGAATTGACTCCATGGCAATGGCTTCAGTTTTTTGTGGTAAGGAGCAGTCAGCAAATGAGAAGTTTTCAGAGTCCCAGCCACAGCAACACAAAGCAGAGTTTAGAAAAAAAATGGGTTTAAAGCTGAAAGATAATTGCTTAATAACTAATATAGAGTGAAATTTATTTAACCAATCCCTTTGTGGTGAGTATTTAGATTGCTTTCAAGCGTTTTTAAAACTAGCAATACTGGGAGTTCCCGCAAGATGCCGGACTAGGCAGAAGGACTGCACAGACCCTCTTCAACAAAGAAAAGGGAAACAAATTAACACAGACACAGAAGATAATCTTGGACCACTGAGCCTTGAAGGGAAGGATACAGAAGTAGACTAAACCAACTAGCAGAAGAATTTGCGTGAAAATACCAAAAAAGGAGACATACGGAGCTGCGGTCTGACAGCGAACTGAGTGACCCTGACAGTACAGGCGGCTTGGACATTCCCGAGTGGTGGTAGGACCTAA
>NW_006927340.1:7167-7908 GCF_000298275.1 Orycteropus afer afer | reverse complement strand
GTGTCTGTGTTAATTGGTTTCCCTTTTCTTTGTTGAAGAGGGTCTGTGCAATCCTTCTGCCTAGTCCGCCATCTTGCCCCGCCTCTCCTCCTGGCTATATTTTTTTCAAGGCAGATTTGTTTATTCTTCTGGTAGTCCATGGTTGTACATTCAATATTATCTGCCAATACCTTAAGTCAAATGTTTGGCTTTTGCGTGCTCATGAGTTGAATGAAAATGAAATATTACTACTACATTAATAATAATAATAATGAATTAAATGCTTTGCATATGAATGGCATGTTTTGTTATTTCCCCAAGCAGTTTTTATAAATGTTACCTTATTTGATCCTCATAATAACCTTGAGTGGTATATAGGACCAATATTATTAACTCCATATTACACAGGAAGAAACTGAGACTCAAATTCTTTGGGTGTATTTACGAATCTGTCCAAAGAAGGATTAAACCTTAGTCTTTTCCCACTTCTGAAATTGTATGATTCCCATAATTTGTCCAATTTCATAAAGCTAGTGGTCAAAAACTCCAGTTATTGTTTAAACCAGTTTAAGTTTGGTTTGCTTATATCAGCAATAAAGGTAATACAGCTCTATGTAGATTATATCATTTAATGATACCTAATGGCACTGGTAGCATAGTGCCTAAAGCACTTGACTGTCAACAAGAAGGGTGGCGGTTCAAATCCACCAGCCACTCCTCAGAAGGAAGATGGGGCAATCTACTTCCGTAGTGATACTGCCT
>NW_006927340.1:4191-4751 GCF_000298275.1 Orycteropus afer afer | reverse complement strand
TTTGTCTGTTGATCCAGAGGCATGAGGAAGCCAAAATGGCTGAGTGGCATTCTTAATTTCCAGTTCAATGCAATCAGTATTGTGTCTCCAGGTGGGGATGTTCCTCCCTTTGGGACTAAGATCTTCAGACCCACAGAGCATAGGGTAGCAGGGACAGGAAGCAAAAATTTTTGAGTGGGTCACTAGGGGTAATAGTGAGTGGTACCACTCCTATTTCCACCCCTTGTTTCCTGGACCCGTGAATCCTGGCTATTGGGAGAAACAGAACCATATATCGGACTCTTGTTTACAGCATATACAGCCTCCTGGAGAACACTGCCCCAACCCAAGGTATTGCTACCTACCTGGCGCTGTATTTGTGTTTTTAAGAGGCCATTCCATCATTCTATCAAACCAGCTGCTTCAAGATGATGGGGAACATGGTAAGACCAGTGAATTCCATGAGCATAAGCCCATTGCAACACCTCATGTGCTGTGAAATGAGTCCCTTGATCCGAAGCAATGCTGTGTGGGATACCATGATGGTGGATAAGGCATTCTGTAAGTCCATAGATGGTAGT
>NW_006927340.1:2882-3544 GCF_000298275.1 Orycteropus afer afer | reverse complement strand
TGGGAGGATTTCCCTTCACCACTGTCCTTTAAGGAAGTCCCAGAAAGGGGCTGCAGTGCCGCTGCTGTCTACTTTCGAGTGGTGCCTGCATATCGCGCAGAACCCTCTGTAAACCAGGCACGAGTTTTCTCTTCCTCAGTCAACTGATCATAAGGAACTCCCCATGAGGCCATACATGCAGAGTGGGGCAGGGAAGGTAATGTGACTGGAGTGGAGACCATAGGTATTTGGGCCACTTCTTCATGCGATTTACTTGTGCCTTCAGGCTCTGCTTGCGCCTAATCTCTGATATACCACTTCCATTTAATGATGGAGTGCTGCTGTGTATATCGAACTTCATGACTCTGTGGGTCAGACAACACCCAGTTCATGATGGGTAGCTCAGGCCTCATAGTGACTTGGCCACGGTTAGGCATTCAGTCTCTACTAAAGCCCAGTAACAAGCCGAAACATGTTTCTCAAAAGGAGAGTAATTATCTGCAGAAGATGGCAGGGCTTTGCTCCAAAACCCCAAGGGTCTGTGTTGCAATTCACCAAAAGAAACCTGCCAAAGGCTCCAAAGAGCATCTGTATCTACTACAGACACTTCAAGCACCATTGGATCAGCCAGATCATATGGCCCAAGTGGCAGAGCAGCCTGCATGGCAGCCTGAACCTGTTGC
>NW_006927340.1:1657-2206 GCF_000298275.1 Orycteropus afer afer | reverse complement strand
TCTCTGCAACCCCTCCAGGGATGTGGTACTGCTTTTGGTTTACTATTTTTGTAGGTAGAGGCAGTTCTAATGGCTTCCACTTGGCTTTTCCTACTATACTCCACATGTCAGAGAGCCAATGTGGGAATTCTGCCAATTGCTGAGTATATCTATTCCAATTTGCATTCTGGCACTGGGGAAATCACTACAGGATGGGTTCAGGGACCCACTGAACCCACTGTGAGACACACCTCGGCTACGGCTCCATCAATAACTTGATTTCCATATGCCCCCACTCTGACTAGTGGGCTACAATGACACTTTGGGTCTACTGGAATTAGTGTCAATTTAGAGCCAGTGTACAGTAATCCCTGAAAAGTCTGATTATTTCCTTTTCCCCAGTGAACAGTCACTCTCGTAAAAGGCCTCAGATCGCTTTGGGGAAGGCTAGGAGAAAAACTGACATTATAGATTTTTGGCAATGTAGTGGGGTCCTTCCTCTAAGGGACATGGCCTCCCCTTCATTCAAGGGGTTGTGGGTCTGTAAACTGACTCAAGTCTGGGAATTGA
>NW_006927340.1:0-1268 GCF_000298275.1 Orycteropus afer afer | reverse complement strand
ACTTCAACTTGACTTAAGGTAGGCCACCACATAATCTATGCCTCAGTAAGCCAACCAAATAAACTATTAGATCCTTTCCTAACCTCTCGAGCTGAGACACTGAATGAAGAATCTATACTTAGTGGGCCTAAATCAATAAACTCAGACTGATCCAATCTTACATTCTTTTCACCATTATCCTACACCCTCAGTAGCCATTCCCATACATATTCTCCAGGTTTCTGTCTGTACATGTTAGCAAAATCAAGTAGGTCTTTTCAGGTATAACGTATCACCTCCTCAGTCACACTTTCTATTTTACCTCTTGTGGCTCGCTTGGACTTGACTTTATTTATGGGTCTTGTAGCAACAATGGGTGCTTGAGGCAGTTCCTGAGAGCATTCAGGAATGTCTTCCACGGCCTCTGCCTCAAACAAGGACCCAGCAGGAACAGTTGAGTTAATCCCATCAAACTGAGGGGGAGGGGATAACGGTTTTACAGTAATCCGTTCAGATGGGAGGGATTCAACAGAATTTACAGGCTCCATATCCTGATCTTCCTGATTATCAGTCCATATGTCCCCATTGCGGGTTTCAGGATCCCATTTTTTTTTTTTTTTTCCAATCAATGCCCTCACTTTAATGCCAGACACCATTCTGGATTGGCAATTTAGCTAGCGTTGTAATTCAGTCACCCTTACAATAAGACTCTGGGTTTGGTTTTCCTCAATATCAGCTCTGTTACTGGAAGATATAAGACTTTCTTTCAGAGCACAGCTGGAAGCACTGAGGTCTTTCATGCATCACCTAAGCTGAGACTCAGCAGCTTTGAGCTCATCTTGCTCTTTCACTAGTTTGTTCAGTGTAAGTAGGACCAACCAAGCAGCTTCCTTATACTCCTCATTCTGACAAAATTGCAGAAAAGTATCAAATATCCGATGACCCAGAGCATCACTTCTCACAAGTACTTGATCTACTGGTGGTGCTATTTTGCATATTAATTTTGCCACCTCATGCCACAGATTAATAGGGCCCTCTTTACTAGCAGATGTAGAGTCACTAGTGTCATTAAGGTAAGCACGGGCGTAGCACAGAGTAGCTGGCCAGAAGAGCAGGAGGAAGGGGTGGAACCCAGGAAGCCAAAGAGAAGAGCGATCAGCCAGGGAGCAGTTTAAGCGTAGGTACTGAAACAAGGTGGACTTGTGCTTACTCACTGATCTGCACTGAACACTTTCCCTTGTTACCCTCCCGAGAGGGACCGGGTCTCCGGGAGCTAGGTAAGCACGGGC
>NW_006927339.1:5954-7475 GCF_000298275.1 Orycteropus afer afer | reverse complement strand
TTCTTGTGCTCCTCTATTCACTAGATAGCAGCACTTATGGACTCACCACCTGTCTCCTGGTGGGTGTGATAGAGAATGAGAGTGGGTGCACAGATCCCTGTTAGCTGTTTGTGAAGATCAGTTAAGGGTAGGTTGGGCTTTTATTGGGTGTTGTCTATCATTGGCCAGTTGATGCAGAAGCAAGTAGTGGCCCTTACTCAGTAGGGGGTACTGCAGGAGGTTTGGGTATAGTTGGGTTTTATGGGCATGGTTGCTGTCCCCCACTCAGTTAGACAAAAACAATAATAAAAAAAAATCAAAAAAGTAAAAACAAAAGGACAAAAAACACACAGTGCATAAATACACAGGAACAATCGCCAAAGAGAAAAAAAGGCAATAAATGAAAAGAAATATTTAAAGAAATACTTTAAAAAGACAAAGGAAATATAAATTGAAAAAGGAAAAAACCCTCAATATTTGTGGAAGAAGGAATAAGAGAAAAGAGCTAGAGTAAAGGAATAATAAAGAAAAAAATGAGAAAAAGGCAAAAAGAAAACCAAGGGAAGGGAAGAACCAAAAGAAAGAAAACAGATGGGAACCAGGAAAAGGGAAGAGAAAAAAAAACAAAAAAAAAAACTAGAAGCTGGGAAGGGAAGATGGAAGAATAAAAATGAAAAGGAAGAAAAAAGAAAAAAAGAATAATTTAAAAACAAACAAATGGGGGGCACGGGGCAGAGCACCCAAGCTCCATCAGAGCACACTGACTGGGATGGAATTCCTGCTAGTCCAGAAGGTAGGTGGAGGTGGGGGCTGGGCACACCTCCGTTCACCAAGAGGATGTAGGGTATAAGAGTAACAAGGGGAATTTCATACCTTTCCAGTCATCAGCCTTCAGTATGGTTGCCCATGCTGTCCTCGGCAAGCAGAGCCTATTCTTAGGTTGCTGGAATCGGAATGCTGCTGCTTTAAATATCCAAAATGGCTAGGTGGTAGTTAAGCTTGTGTGTCAACTTGGCTAGGTGTGGTTGAGTCGCTGGGCATCTGGATGTAGTTATTCCCCATGGGAAGACTGGTAATTAATTCCACGGTAGAATCTATTGGAGCAGCTGAGTAGCTGCCTTTGGGTATGTGGTCTGCTTCCCATATATAAGAAAAAGCTTTGGGAATGGTCTCCAGCCTATGGCATGCTTGAACCCTGCATGTAGCCATGTCATTGTTCAGCAGCCTGCCATGCTCTGCCAACCTTGGGACTTTGAATGTACTTAAATTAATGGCTTGTCATGTGGTTTGGTAACATCAAGACTGTGACTTTTTATTTGTCACCCTTGGGTTTGTCAGCCTCAGTAGAAAATAAAAACCAACTTGTGTTTATGGTTTATGCAGTGGCTGAAACAATAGGCTCAAACATAGTGACAATTGGGAGGATGGAACTGAGTCAATGGCACCTAACAGCAACAATTAGTTTACAACACCTTTCCTAGTGAAAAGTATATATATATATGTGTGTGTATATATATATATATACACACACACACACACACA
>NW_006927339.1:3806-4950 GCF_000298275.1 Orycteropus afer afer | reverse complement strand
CTCATAATAGCCATCCTAGTAGATTGGGAGCTCTGGTAGCATAGTGCCTAAGGCACTTGACTGCTAACCAGAAGGCTGGCGGTTCAAACCCACCAACCACTCCTCGGAAGGAAGGTTGGGCAATCCTACTTCCATAGTGATACTGCCTTGGAAACCCAAGGAGGGTTGCTATAAGTCAGGGCCGACTCGACGGCAAATAACAACAACAACAACAGTAGATATGAAGTAGAATCTCATTGTGGATTTGATTTACATTTACCTAATGACTAATGAAGTTGAGCACTTGACTGCTACCCAGATGGCTGGCAGTTCAAACCCACTGGCCACTCCTCGGAAGGAAGATGGGACAATCTACTTCCGTAGCGATACTGCCTCGGAAACCCAAGGAGGGGTCACTATGAGTCAGTCCTACTCGATGGCACATAACAACAACAACAACAATGAAGTTGAGCATCTTTTCATGTGCTTATTAAAAAAACAAAACAAAAAAATCACTGCCATCAAGTTGATTCTGACTTATAGCGACCCCTCCTTGGGTTTCCAAGGTAGTATCTCTACAGAAGTAGATTGCCCAGTCTTCCTTCTGAGGAGTGACTGGTGGGTTTGAACCACCAGCCTTCTGTTCAGCAGTCAAATGACTTAGGCACTAAGCCCCCAGAGCTCCCCCATGTGCTTATTGGCCATTTGCATATCTTCTTTGAAGAAATGTCTGTTTTAAGTCCTTTTTCAATATTTTAAGTTTGTTGTTCATCTTTTTGTTACTGAGTTGTAGGAGTTCTTTATATATTCTGGGTATTAAATTCTTATCAGATACATGGTTTGCAAATATTTTCTCCTATTCCATAGGTTGTCTTTTCACTTTCTTGATAATGTCCTTTGATGCACAAGCATTTTTAATTTTGATGAACCTAATTAATTTATTTTTTCTTTTGTTGCTCTTGCTTTTCATGTCATATCTAAGAATCCATTGCCAAAAACAAGGTCTTGAAGGTTTACCCATATGTTTTCTTCTAAGAGTTTTGTGGTTTTACTGCATAACGTGGATGAACTTGGAGGACATTATGCTGAATGAAATAAGTCAATCACAAAAGGACAAGTATTGTATTAGTCCGTTATTGTAAAAGTTAAGGAAAGGTTTATCTAT
>NW_006927339.1:2420-2946 GCF_000298275.1 Orycteropus afer afer | reverse complement strand
TGTGGTCAATGTCATGAGACAAAGTATATGTGAACTGCTATATGGAAAGTGAATTTGCTCTGTAAATCTTCACCCAAATCACAATTAAAAAAAAAGGAATTTTATGGTTTTAATTCTTATCTTTGGATCATTGATCCATTTTGAGTTAATTTTTGCATATGATGTGAGGTATGTGTCAAACTTCCTTCTTTTGCATGTGGAGATTGAATGGACTTGGTATTCTTGTTGAAAATCATTTTGCCATAGATATATGGATTTATATTTGGACTCCTGTTTTATTGGTCTATCTGTTATTATACCAGTACCACAGAATACTGTTATTATACCCATACCACAGGAGTGGCAGGATATCCAGGTAAACGGGTGGGAGGCAAGGTAGGCCCTAGCCCCCTAGAGCCAGGAAAGGAAGGGAACGGCCAGGGACCACAAAGCGGCAGGTTCCAGGTAGGAATTAGATAAGGGGAGGGCACAGAGGTTTCCAACAGCTAAGGGAGACAAACTTGTCTGTCAGTTTGTCATCCTGTGG
>NW_006927339.1:0-699 GCF_000298275.1 Orycteropus afer afer | reverse complement strand
CAGAAGAGACTCTGAAACTTGCCCTTGAGCGAAGAGTAGCTAAAGCAAATGGAAGAAATAACAAGATAAAAGAATTTAACCGAAAATTTCAAAGTGCAGCTCAAGCAGACAAAGTCAATTGCTATAATGAAATGTGCAAAGACCTGGAGTTAGAAAACCAAAAGGGAAGAACACACTTGGCATTTCTCAAGCTGAAAGAATTGAGGAAAAAAATTGAAGTCTCAAGTTGCAATATTGAAGGATTCTATGGGCAAAATATTGAGTGATGCAGGAAGTATCAAAAGAAGATGGAAGGAATGCACAGAGTCACTGTACCAAAAAGAACTGGTTGATGTTGATCCATTTCAGGATGTGGCATATGATTAAGAACCAATGATATTGAAGAAAGAAGTCAAAGCTGCACTGAAAGAATTGGTGAAGAACAAGGCTCCAGGAACTGACAGAATACCTATTAAGATGTTTCAACAAATGGATGGCCTGCCGGAGGCACTCATTTGGTTATGCCAAGTGATTTGGAAGACAGCTACCTGGCCAACTGACTGGAAGAGATCCATATTTGTACCCATTCCAAAGAAGGGTGATCCCATGGAATGTGGAAATTATTAAACAATATCATTAATATCACATGCAAGTAAAATCTTACTGAAGATAATTCAAGAATGGTTGTAGCAGTATATTGATGGAGAACTTCCAGAAATG
>NW_006927338.1:3768-6794 GCF_000298275.1 Orycteropus afer afer | reverse complement strand
CTACCAGTGATTCTTCTTTGTTTCCAACTTTTGCATTCCAGTCACCAGTGATAATTAACACATCTTGATTGCATGTTTGGTCAATTTCAGATTGTAGAAGTTGATACAAATCTTCAGTTTCCTCTCATTTGCTTTTGTGGTTGTTGCATAAATTTGAATAATAATCATATTAACTTGTCTTCCTTTTAGATGTATGGATATTATCTTATCACTGACAGCATTGTACTTCAGGACAGATCTTTAAATATCCTTTGTGATGATGAATGCCATGCCATTCCTCTTCAATTTTTCATTCCCAACATAGTAGATCATATGGTTGTCTGATTCAAAATGGCCAAAACCAGTCCACTTCAGCTAATTAATACCTAGGATATCAATCTTTATACATTCCATTTCATTTTTGACAACTTTCAATTTTCCTAGATTCATACTTCATACATTCCATGTTCTGATTGTTAATGGATGTTTGCAGTTGTTTCTCCTCAATTCGAGTCATTTCTTGTCAGCAGATGGAGGTCTCCAAAGCTTTATTTTATCCATATCAGTAAGGTTTGTTCTACTCTGATGATGCCACTCTTTCCCAGTCCTATTTTGAGAGCCTTCCAACCTAAGTGGCTCATCATCCTGCACTGTATCAGACAGTGTTTCTGGGCTCTTCATATAGTTGCCAAGTAATGTAACAGACAGTTTCTCTGGTATGCATAAGGTTTTCCCTGGTCAATTCTTTGAGAACTGGATGGCCTCCTCCTTCTTCCTCGTCTGTCTCAGTCTGTGTCAAACCCTGTGCACCATGTGCAACCCCACTGGCATTTGAAACACCAGTGGCACAGCCTCAAGCCTCACAGCAACATACCACCAAAGCATGACAAACCAACAGACATGTTTGTCTCCCTTAGCTGTTTGAAACCTCTCCACCCTCCCCTTACCAGGATCCCTGCCACTTGCTCACTCTGTCCTGGATGCCCTGGCTTTCCTTTCCCTTCCTCTCTGCTTTTCCTGTTGTTGCTGTTAGGTGCCATCAAATTGGATCTGACTCATACCGACCCTATTTACAACATAATGAAACACTTCCTGGTCGTGCACCATCCTCACAATCCTTGCTATAACTGAGTCCATCTTTGCAACCATTGTGTCAGTCCATCTCCTTGAGGGTCTTCCCCTTTTTTACTGACCCTCTACTTTATCAAGCACAATATCCTTCTCCAGGGAATGGTCCCCTCTGATTGCACAACCAATGCAGGTGAGATGATGTCTGGCCATTCTCTTTTCCAAGGAGCATTCTGGCTGCACTCCTCCAGGACAGATTTGTTAGTTTATCTGGTAGTCCATGGTACCTTCAGTATTCTTCTCCAACAACACAACTCAAAGGCATCAGCTCTTCTTTGGTCTTTTTCATTCATTGTCCAGTTTTCACATGCATATGAGGAAATTGAAAGTACCATGGCTGGTGGTAGGCACATCTTAGTCTTCAAAGTGACATTTTTTTCCTCTTGACCACTTTGAAGAGGTCTTTTGTGGCAGATTTGCCCAGTGCAGTATGACATCTGATTTCCTGACTGCTGCTTCCATTAGTATTGACTGTGGATCCAAGTAATATGAAATCTTTGACAATTTCAACCTTCTCTCCAATTATTGTGATGCTGTTTATTGGTCTGTTTTTGAGGATTTTCATTTTCTTTATGTTGAGATGTAATCCATACTGCAGATTGTAGTCTTTAATCTTCACCAGTAAATGCTTCAAGACATCTTCATTTCCAGCAAGCAAAGTTGTGCCATCTGCATGTCATAGGTTAATGAGTCGTCCTCCAATCCTGATGCCACATTATTCATATAGTCCAGCTTCTCAGATTATTTGCTCATCATACAGATTGATTAAGTATGATGAAAGGCTAAAACCCTGACACACACTCTTCCTGATTTTAAACCAAGTAGTTTACCCTTGTTCTGTTCAAACAACAGCCTCCTGGTCCTCATGTGCACAATGAAGTATTCTGGAATTCCCATTCTTCTCAATGTTATCCATAATTTGTTATGATCCACACAATCAAATGTTTTTGCATAATCAGTAAAACACAAGTTAAACACCTTTCTGGTATTTTTTGCTTTCACCAAATTCCATCCGATATCCACAATGAAGTAATCCCTTATTCCACAAACTCTTCTGAACCCAGCTTGCATTTCTGGAAGTTCCTTGTCAATATAATGCTGCAATTGGTTTTGAATTATCCTAAGCCCCAGGGTTACAGGTGAGGAGAGACAACTCAGGGACGCCCAAAGTAGCAGGTGGGAAGAGCAGGAGAAAGGGGATTAAAAACCAGGAAGCCAGAGAGAAGAGCAAACAGCCGAAGGGATTAGGTGAGGAGAGGAAACTCAGGCCCACCCAGAGCAGCAGGCCGGAAGAGCGGGAGAAAGGGGATAAAAACCAGGAACCCAGACAGAAGAGCAGTCAGCCCCAGGGATACAGGTGAAGGAGAGACAACTCAGGGATGCCCAAAGAAGCAGGCCAGAAGAGCAGGAGAAAGGGGATTAAAAGCCAGGGAGCCAGAGAGAAGAGCAATCAGCTGAAGGGATTAGGTGAGGAGAGGAAACTCAGGCACACCCAAAGCAGCAGGACCGGAGAGCAGGAAAAAGGGGATAAAAGCCAGGAACCTGGACAGAGGAGCAGTCAGCCCCAGGGACAACTCAGGGACACCCAAAACAGCAGGCCAGAAGAGCAGGAGAGAGGGGATTAAAAGCCAGGAGGCCAGACAGAGGTACAGTCAGCCACAGGGACCCAGGTGGGGGTGATACGAGAGGTCTCCAACAGCAAGACAAACTCGTCTGTCAGTTTGTCCTTCTGTGGTGACATGTAGACATGAGTTTTGAGGCTGAGCCTCTGGTGTTTAAAACCCAGTGAGATGCACCTGGTGCACAGGTAACAGCCCAGTTTATAGATTGTGACTGACTAGGAAGAAGGAAGAGGCCGTCCACTTCTCAAAGAATTGGCCAGGGAAAACCTTATGAATAGCAAAGAAACACTGTTTGGT
>NW_006927338.1:0-1118 GCF_000298275.1 Orycteropus afer afer | reverse complement strand
GAAGGGGAGGCCTTCAACGAGATGGATTGACACGGTGGCTGCGATGATGGGCTCAAGTATAGCAGGGATTGTGGGGCTGGCGCAGGATCGGGCAGTGTTTTGTTCTGCTGTGCATGGGGTCGCTATGAGTCGGAAACAACTCGACGGCACTTAACAACAACAACAACAAGCAAAATATTACTTGGGTGTGATATTAATGATATTATTCAATAATTTCCACATTGTGTTGGATCACCTTTTTTTGAGAATGTGTACAAATATGGATTACTTCCACTCAGTTGGCCAGGTAAGTGCCTCCAGCATGGCATCTGTTTGTTGAAACTCTCAATGGGTATTTCATCAATTCCAGAAGGCTAGTTTTTCACCAATTCCTTAAGTACAGCTTCAATTGCTTCCTTCAATACCATTGGTTCTTGATCATATACTACCTCCTGAAATGGATGATCATCAACCAATTCTTTTTGTTCCAGTGATTCTGTATGACTACTTCCATCTTCTCTTTTTTTTTTCACCCGTACACCCATGTTTACCTTCACTGACAACACAGTACCATATATGCAAAAGAGCTCATCTTTGTTTTCTGTACCTCCCATGTACCTCTGTATGTCTTCCTCTTCCTCAATGCCACCATGTTGATCACTAACATTTCATATATTGCCCTTCTCTTCACCCAAATTAATACTTGTCTATACCTATCTAAGAGTGTTCCCTCCCGTCCCCTCCCACACACGGTAACCAACAAAGAAAATTTCCTTCCATGTATAAAACTTTCCTTGACTTCTTACTGTAACCAACTAATACAATATTTGTCCTTCTGTGACTGACTTATTTCACTCAGCATAATGTCCTCCAAGTTCATCCATGTCATGCGGTGTTTTGCAGATTCTACATTATTCTTTAGGGTTGCATAGTATTTCATTGTGCGTATGTACCACAGTTTGGTTATCTATTCCTCAGTTGATGGACACCGAAGTTGTTTCCATCTTTTGGCTATTGTAAATAGTGCTGCGATGAACATGGGTGCGCATATGTCTGTTCTTGGCATGGCTCTCACTTCTTTAGGATATATACTTAGTAATGGAATGGCTCTGGTAGCATAGTGCCTAAGGCACTTGACT
>NW_006927337.1:5354-6900 GCF_000298275.1 Orycteropus afer afer | reverse complement strand
TCTTCTCTGCAGTAAGGGTCCAGACCCTGAGATATGGTTTCCATGAAAACTTAGGAACATCTTGTAGAATCATTATAGGAATCATTAGCCTGGGTCTATTCCTCTCAGTGCACAGAGGCACACACAGACCTCTCCCATCAATGTTTAACATTCCAGCTTTCTTCTTTCTAAATGAGGCAGTTGGTTTTGCTTCAGATAATAATGGAATAGATCCCTTCAAACCAATCCTACTCCATATACAACCATAAACTCTGAACAGAATATTTAAGACAACTATCAGAAAGCACAGGAGACATCAAGTAAGAGATGTGACAACAGAATCAAGGTTCAACAGATTCTACATTGTTGTCCTTGAAGATGGAAGAAGTGGACCTTGAGCTAAGGAATGTGGGTGACCTCTAAATGCTGGGAAAGGCTCTCAGAGTGACTGTGGAAAGCAGGATGAGTAAAAGAAAGTTATGACCATTGAACTAGAAAGAACTGGCTGCATCTGGGTTCACCATCTACTAGTCTGATGACTTTGGCTCCACAGACAAAGCAACATATGACCAGCCCCAGCAAATGCAAGGTCCTACAACCAACATAGGAGCTCTGCTAGCATAGTGCCTAAGGCATTTGACTGCTAACCAGAAGGCTGGTGGTTCAAACCCACCAGCCGCTCCTCGGTAGGAAGGTTGGGCAATCTACTTCCGTAGTGATACTGCCTCGGAAACCCAAGGAGGGGTCGCTATGAGTCGGGTCTGACTCGATGGCACAAAACAACAACAACAACATAACCAACATGTTACAAGTTGGCAAAGACCCAAGATGAAGTGCTGCAGCTAGGGCCTGTATGTAGCTGGTGAGGATGGAGAGTCATGCTCTTTAGAAAAAACTGTGGAATCCAGGAGGACTAAGAATAAGGTTCAGAACAAGCACATCTGAAACAGGACTATTAAAGGCAAGCTATTGTAACAGTGGAAAAAAATGTTTAAAAATTATCACTTAAAATGGTTTTGAAAATTCCTCTCAGAAACAAAAGTCTGATTCTGTTTCAAGAAAGTGCTCTTATAACAAAAAAAGAAAGCACAGGAGAGTGACCAAAAGTAAACAGAAATAAGAGGAGAGTAGACACTTGGAGGAAGAGAATGACTTTTAGTAAATTTCTTGCTTTTTGCAAGTCTCCATGCCCCCCAGGGAAGCCCTTATTTCTAAATAATAACTAAAACTAAGCCCAGAATAACTAAAACTCAAGTCGTTGTGTTGTTATGTGCCATCAAGTCATCTCTGACTCATAGCTACTTTATGTACAAAAGAATGAAACACTGCCTGGTCCTGTGCCAGCCTCATGATCCCTACTATATCTGAGCCCATCGCTGCAGCCACTGTGTCAATCCATCTTGTTGAGAGGCTACCCTTCTTTCGTCGACCCTCCACTTTACCAACCATGACATCCTTCTCCAGAGACTGGTCCTTTCTGACAACATAATCAAAGTTGGTCAGATGAAGTCTGGCCATTCTCACTTCCAAGGCACATTCCAGCTGCACTTTTTCTAGGACAGATTAG
>NW_006927337.1:0-2889 GCF_000298275.1 Orycteropus afer afer | reverse complement strand
AAAGGATAGAGATTCAAGTCTATCCAAGGGTGCATAAAAAGAAAGGCTTGGCAATCTCCTTCTGTAAATCCAGCTAATGAAAACCCTATGGAGCAGAGTTCCACTCCAACACACATGGGGGACCGTGAGTCAGAGCTGAGTGTATGATAACTGGAGTTGGTGGTGATGCTAATCCCAGAAAAGGGACATCTACAGAGTGAAGCCCAAATTATGCACATAACTTCTCCCTCTGGCTGGCCCTGAACTGTGCATGTGTGGACTACACTGCAAATAACCCAAGACCAAAAGGACCAAACACAGATTTCAGCTTCCTTCCACTGTACAGTAAACTAAGTTTGATGTTCACATCCAACCAAGTTAGTTGCCCACTAACAAAAAAAAAAAAAAAATCTCTCTTTGAAGGAATATGGTAGAATGCAGAGTTTCTATAATGTATCATTCACAGTTTCTGGGATATAATTTTAAATTACATGATATATAATCAGAAAAATATGACACTTAATATAAAAGCCAATTAAATAAGACTAATCCCTAGATAACATTAAACCAAAACTCATTGCTGTTGAGTTGATTCTGTCTCATAGAGATCTTTTCCGAGGTGGTATCTCTATGGAAGTAGATTGCCCAGTCTTCCTTCCAAGGAGTAGCTGGTGGGTTTGAACTGCCAGCCTTCTGGATAGCAATGAAATGCTTTAGGCACTATGTACAGATGATAAAATTAGCAGAAATGGATTTTACAGCATGTTAGAACTCTAAGCAGTCCTCGTGGTGCAGAGATTAAAGCACTTTGCAGTTCAAACCCAGCAGTTGCACCATGGGAGAAAGATGTGGCAGCCTGCTTCTGTAAAGATTACAGTCTTGAAAAGCCTATGGGTCAGTTCTACTCTGTCCTATAGGGTTGCTATGAGTTGGATTTGACTAAGCAGCAATGGATTTACTAGAACTATGTTCAAGGACATAATAATATGCTCATAATAAATAAATAAGTGGGAAATCTCATCAGAGAAATGTAAACTCTGAAAACAACCAAATGGAAATTCTAGAACTAAAATATTAAATATCAGGGAAAACAAATTACTGGATGAGCTTAACAGCATATTGCATAAGGGATACTACTAAGTACATGGATTTTACAATAGATCAGTAGAAATTATCCAATCTAAAAAAATGAAGAAAATAACAAAGATTGGACAAAAAAAAAAAAAAATTAACAGAGCCTCAGTGACTTGTGGGACAATAGCAAAAGGTATAATATATGAGAAACTAGGGTCAAGAAGGAGAGGAAGGTGAGAATGTAACAGAAAAAAAATTCAAAAATTAATGACTAAAAATTTCTTAAGTTTCCTGAAAGACAAGAATTTATAGATTTAAGAAACTCAGCAAATGTCAAGGGTGATGTATACAAAGAAATCACAACTAGTTGTGTCATGGTCAAATTCCCAAAAACAAACAAACAATAACAACTAGAGTCAAACAAAATCTTGAGAGCAGTTACAGAAAGAAATAGATTATGAATGAGATTAAGAAAGTCAATTATCATTTAATTCTCTTCAAAAGCAATGAGGCCAAAAGACTGTAGGATAACATCTTTAAAAAAAAAATAAAAGAGAGAGAGAGAGAGAATGAGAGAGAAGAAAAAACTAACTAAAGAATTCTGCCAAACCAGAATTCTTTATCCAGTAAAAATATTCTTTAAGAATGAAAGATAAACAAAAATTAAGAGTATTCACCACCAGCACAACTGCACTATAGAAATACTACAGTGAAAGTTCTGTAGGATGATAGCAAAGCTATTAAATAACAACATGATTTTCCAAGAAGAATGAAAAGCATAAAAGTGGTAAATACATGGATAAATAAAAAAGACTTCCTCTCTTTCATTTCTTTAAAATGCGTGTGATTGGAGTCTCCGGCAAGATGGTGGACTAGGCAGAAAGACTGCACAGACCCTCTTCAACAAAGAAAAGGGAAACCAATTAACACAGACACAGAAGATAATCCTGGACCCCAGAGCCTTGAAGAGAAGGATATAGAAGTGGACTAAACCCCAACTAGCAGAAGAATGTGCATGACAATACCAAAAAAGGAGACATACGGAGCTGTGGTCTGGCAGTGATCCTGAGTGATCCTGATGGCACAGACAGCTTGGAGATTCCCAAGCAGTGGTAGGACCTAAAAATTAACCTAAAAATCATCCCTGCTAGCCAGGGACTGCATGGAGGGCTATGCACGGTGCCTGGGGAATAAACAGAGAAGGTGAAGAGAATGGCAGGCTGAGCTGTGGACCTTTGCTGGTCTGGAGGGCATCACCATTTTGAAGGTTTAAAAGTGGCTTTATTATTTTGGATATTTAAAGAGACAGCGCTCTCACAGATTCCTGGGGCTTAAGAACACATTCTGCTTTCCAGCAACCCCAAGGTCACTCCAGACCCACAAGACTGAAAAGTTTTTTGATGATTATTCAATTGTAGTTTCTGTCTGAGTGGGAGACAACAACAGTCCTCATAAGACACAACTACACTCAACTTCACTTACTGAGTGAGAGCCACTACCTCCTACTCCACCAATGGGCCAAAAATAAAAAACCACCAAGAAGAGCCTGAATCACCCTTGGCTATTCTTCACAAACAGTTAACAGAGATCTAAATACAACAGTGCCATGATGCCTCGGAGACAATAGACCATCACAGTCCACACAAAGCAGGATAAAGTGGTAGAAACAAGGGAGCAGGATACAGACCCAGAACACATCCCTAAGGAAGAAGCAACATTAAAACTCTCTGATAAGGAAAACAAAAGAATTATATTTAGGTATCTTCAAAGGATTGAGAGACAGACCAAAGAAAACACAGAAAAAACCTTACAAGAATTTGGGAAGAAAATACAAGA
>NW_006927336.1:5725-7450 GCF_000298275.1 Orycteropus afer afer | reverse complement strand
TACTTATTCAGTCTGTCTGCTGAACAAATAATCTGAGAAGGTGGACTGTATGAAGAAGACTGTGGCATCAGGATTGGAGGAAGACTCATTAACAACCTGCATTACACAGATGACACAACTTAGCTTGCTCAAAGTGAGAATGACTTGAAGCACTTATTGATGAAGATTAAAGACTTTAGTCTGCTGCATGGATTACGTCTCAACATAAAGAAAATGAAAATCCTTGCAGCATCATAATAAATGGGAAAAGATTGAACTTGTCAAAGATTTCATATTACTTGGTTCCACAATCAACACTCACAGAAGCAGCAGTCAAGACATCAGATGTTATATTGCACTGGGAAAATCTGCTGCAAAAGAACTCTTTAAAATGATGAAGAACTAAGATGTCACTTTGATGATTAGGGTATGCTTAACCCTAGTCAAGGTATTTTCAATTGTGTCCTATGTATGTGAAAGGTAGACAATGATCAAAGACCAAAGATGAAAGATGAGTTGATGCCTTTGAATTTGGTGTTGGCAAAGAATTCTGAAAGTACCATCGACTGCCAGAAGAACGAACCAATCTCTCCTGGAAGAAGCACAGCCAGAATGCTTCTTGGAAGTGATAGTAGCCAGACATCACCTCATCTGCACTGCACTGGTCATGTTGTCAGAAGAGCCACTTCCCTGGAGAAAGGTATCTTGCTTGATAGAGTGTCAGCAAAAAATAAGAATACCTTCAACTAGATGAATTGTCACAGTGGCTGCAATGGTGAGTTAAAGCCTAGTAAGGATTGTGAGAATGGCACAAGACTGGGCAGTGTTTTGTTCTGTTGTGCATAGGGTCCTTATGTACTAGTGTCAAATCAGCAGCACCTTACAACATTTTATATCGTGTGATCCTCAAAACAGCCCAGTGAATCCCATGCCCTTTCACAGATAAAAAAGAAAACAAAATCTCAATATAATAAAACTAGTCAGTAGTGAAGCTGGGAACAGAAGGAATGATGCTCTAGGTCTAGTTCTCTCTTTATTTCCTGGCACCATACATACTGCAATCATTTTATTATTTAACAAGGAGGTCAATTATACTGAATCCTACTGTCAAATACTTGTCCTTGTAGTAAGTGCTGAGATCATAAAGATGGAGATAAGCTTCTGTTCTCCTTCCTTTTTTTTTTTTTTTTCAGAAATGAACTGAGGGACACACAATATAACTCTTATTAGAGCCACAATAGCATTATTAATGTATTGAGGCTAAGCACAGTGGGGAATTATTTTTACCTTATGAATGAGAATAGGTGTGACAAAGTAATTTCTGTTCAGTGATGCACAGAATGAAATTATCTAGTTTCAAATCAATTTTTGAATATAATATAAAGTTATTAATGCCAATAAATCATACATTTACATTTTATTAGATATTTATATTCTTCTTTACTTATTTCCACTAAATAATATCTATTCTCTTATTTTTAATGCAATGATGTTTGAAGAATCTGTCATCATTCCTTGTCCCAATGATAGTAAAAGCTCATCAGTCAAGAAAAAGCAAAGTTGATAAATTTGTAGAGAACTACATAAATCAAATAAGAATTTTAATCATCTATCTTGAAATACAGGAGTTTTATGCATTTTATATATTTTCAAAGTATTTTTGGGCTGTTTGTATAACATGTTCTTATATGTATGCTAACCCCTTTGCCATTGAGTTAGTTGATTCTGACTTGTAGCAACCCTGTA
>NW_006927336.1:3185-4145 GCF_000298275.1 Orycteropus afer afer | reverse complement strand
CCTCCCTCTCTCTCTTGCAGGCACTGGTCCCAGAGAATCTTCTAGCTTCCATATTCATGAGTGATAAATCAAACTGTATTAGTTTGCTAAGACTGTCAAAACAAAATACCACAAAGTAAATGGCTTTAAATAAGAAAAATTTACTATCTTGCAGTTCTAGAGATTAAAAATTTAATATCTGATACTGTCTCTGTTGATTTCTTCTGATGCCTTGAGGAAGAATATCTTTCATCTCTGTCTTCTAGCTTCTGGTGATTACAGAAATTCCTTGGCTTGCAGCTATAACATCACATGGCTTCCTTCTTCTGGATTTCTTTTTTATAAGGACAGCCCTCAGATGGCATTAGGACTCAACCTACTCAACCTCATATTAGCTGAACTGACAGCATCATTAAAGATTCTGTTTCCAAACAAAGGCATATTCACAGGTACTAAGATTAAGACTTCAACATACTTTTTGAGAGGACATAAATCAGGCCATAACAGTCTGCCTCTATCTCTCAAAAAAATCATATTCTTCTGTTTTGTAAACCACTCCCTATCTCAGCATCCACAAAAGTCATTACCCATTGCAGTGTCAAATCTAAGGCCAAAATGTTGTTGTTAGTGCCATCGAGTGATCTCTGACAAATAGCTACCCTATGCACAGCAGAATGAAACACTACCATGTCCTGTGCCACCTCCTGATCCTTGGTATACCTGAGCCCATCGTTGCCGCCACTGTGTCAATTTGTCTAGTTGAGGGCTTATACATTTTTTGTTGACCCTCCACTTTACCAAACATGATATCCTTCTCCAGGGAATGCTTCCTTCTGACAAAATGACCAAAGTAGGTGAGACAAAGTCTGGCCATTCTTGCTTCCAAGGAGCATTCTGGCTGTACTTCCTCCACTCCAGGACAGAGTTATAGGTCCTTTTACCAGCCCATGGTACTTTCAGCATTCTTCTCCAACACCACAA
>NW_006927336.1:1504-2465 GCF_000298275.1 Orycteropus afer afer | reverse complement strand
GAATCCAGCTTGCATTTCTGGAAGTTCTCTGTCAATATACTGCTGCAACTGTTTTTGAATTATCTTCAGTAAGATTTTACTCACATGTGATATCAATGGTATTGTTTGATAATTTCCACATTCTGTAGAATCACCTTTCTTTGGAAAAAAAGAAAGTACAAAATATCATCTTCTAAATCTTTTAAATCATGAATGGAAGAGACTTTGGTCACAAATACTGTCTGTCACTAGACTTCTGGAAATCAAAATGCAAGTCATTTGCCTTCAAAATACAATGTAGAAATAGCCATACATCAGGCACTCTATTCCAAAAGGGAGGAATTGGAGAGAGAATACAGGCCATATGTTCAAAGAAACTTTGAAACTCTGGAAAAATTCCATGGTTTTAATATAATCCTCTGTTCTCTGGCTCACCTGGGAGAGTGATGGTCCAGCACTCTGGGTGCACCAGAATGAGACATGATGTAATTTAACATTAAACCCTAGAAAAGATGGTGAGCATACCCTGGTAGAAGGCACAGATAGGAACAAAAGAGGAACTTTGGATCTTGAGGGCAAGGATGTAAAAAGTGGAATGTATTCCTTCTAGCAGGTGCACCCTTTGAATAACCTTGGACAATGACTATTACCAAGACTGCTGAGTTCCTTGCTCCTTTGAAACCGGTTCTTCACCATCTCATTATGTCTTGTGAACTCTTCAAAATTTCTTCCTTTCTTTTTTTTATGTAAAATTTTTCATTGTGATTTTGATGAAAATTTACAAAGCCAATCAGTTTTCCATCCAACAATTCATACACATTTTGTTTCATGTAGTTGATTGCAATCCCCTCAATGTAACATCACTCTTCTCACTTCCTCCTTTTGTTTCTCATTTCCATTCCTCCTTCTTGCCTAAACCTTCCTGCTTTTTGAACTCTGTCAGTGCACAAATGCTGCCCTTTTGAGCTCAAATGGTTGATTG
>NW_006927336.1:0-599 GCF_000298275.1 Orycteropus afer afer | reverse complement strand
TACTTTTTCCAACACCTTCCTGTCCCTTCATCATTTTGTCCTGACATCCTCTTATTGTGTATTGCCCTTCCCTTCACCCAAATTAATATATGTTTACCCTCCAGGTAGTGGTTTATTCTCTCTCCCCTTCCCACATTGGTAACCATGAAAGAATATTTCTTGGTGTGTGAAAACTTTTTCTTGACTTTTTATGATAATAATTTCATACAGTATTTTTCCTTTTGTGATTGACTAATATCACTCAGCATAATGTCCTCTAGATTCTTCATTCATGATATGAGATTTTTTGCACATTCATCATTGTTCTTTAGCATTGTGTAGTAGGCCATTATGTGAATATACCATATATATTTTTTAATCCATTCATCCATAAATGTGCTTTTAGATTTCTTCTATCTTTTTGCTATTATGAATAGTGCTGCAATGAACAGGTAGGTGCATAAATCTATTCATGTTACAGCTCTTATTTCTGTAGGAAACATATACTTTGTACTTGGATAATTGGATCATATGATATTTTTATTTCCACATTTTTAAGGAAGTACCATACAGTATTTTCTTTCATCAAACTTACTCAATCTTTATGCAGAATCAAAAAT
>NW_006927335.1:5746-7493 GCF_000298275.1 Orycteropus afer afer | reverse complement strand
TTTTTTTTTTTTTTTAAAAAGGAAGTGTCTTTTAGACCTTCCCATGTTTGCGTAGTATGTCCTTGTTTTTGTAAATAGTATTTCATTATGTAGATGGCACACCTATTATTTAATCAGTCCTTTCTTGTTGGTGATTTTACTTGTTTCCAATTTTTCTCTTTATTTGAAGTGTTGTTTGAAGTTATTATGTTGTAATGCATTTTAAAGTTATGTACTTTTCTACTTGCCAACTGCAACTTTACTCATTGCAGTATGTTTTATTCAGACCACACGAAATGAAATTGTGCAGAAGAATTTTTAGTTTCAACCTGCTTTTCTTAAATATCTAAAAGGACTTCATTTAGATTTGATTGCTGTTTGTTAGGAATCAGTATCTTTGAGCACAGAGAATCTGAATTTATTATCTTTTGAGAAGTTGAATTATAGTGTCTTATTTGTTACATTTAACTTTGATTGTATTCCTTTTCCTAGCACTTGGAACTGTTGCGGGCAAATAGAGATAATTTAAATGCAGCACAGAAACTGATGCTGGAACAGTTGGAAAATCAGTTTGTCTTAATGCAGAAATACCAAGTATGTGTGGCAGTTTTATTTTTTAAAAAACTTGCTGCATTATGAATATTTTTCTTGATCATAACATTATTTCATTATTTCAGAGTATGTTAATGCTTCCTTCTACATCTTACCTATTCATTAGATTTAATTCTGTGCATCTTTATATGTTCTTAATGGACAGAGGTTTTTGAGGATAAATCACCATAAATTTGTTAAGAACAAAATATTTGATATCTTACTCTGTTTATTTGCATTTTCAAATGTGTCTTCATGACTTATTTTTATTATTTGATTAGTTAACAAAGTATCCTAAACTGAGTTTTAAAAATTGTTTCATTTGAAGGGTTTGTCATAAACACTTAAAGTGAATATCTGAAATCTTATGCTTCTATGATGGGCAAAATCCTGATTACAATATGCAAATTTTAACCACTTTCTTTCACCATTGTGCCATTACTCTGGAAATGTTTCTTTAATTATAAAATGAAACACATTTTTGCTATACCCAGAAATATATTTAGAACACAGTTTCTTCTTTCTAAAATACGATTTTTAACCTAAAAAGATGAAATGTTATAATACAGTTAGAGTTCCATCAATCACGCATTTTCATAGTCACACAAGCAGACTTTCTTTTTGTTTTTGAAGATGAGACAAACAGGAGTTTCTCAGGTACAATCTACTGGAATTCCTAGTGGATCAATAGCTGACTCACCACTGTCTACAAACTCTATCTATGGCCAGCTACTATGCGCTGCTCTGAATAGAGTACCTAGCGTCACTCAGCCTGGAGTTCACCCTGCTTATGTGGGGCATTCTTTGTGCAATGGAACTTTTTCTGCAGGCTATGATCCTTGTGGCACATCAAAAACGCTAGGGAGTACAGACATTATTTTGAAAGACAATAATAATGTAACAGGAAGTAGAAGTAATGGAAATGTGCCTTACATGCAACAAAACACACTCACTCTACCTCATAACTGCACAAACCTGACCAGCAGCACAGAGGAATCGTGGAGAAAACTATCATCTAACTCTGCTCAGGTAACAGAAGGACTAGCAGCTTCATTGGCTTATCATATAATAGTACTATATCTTTCTTGGGAGCTCTGGTAGCATAGTGCCTAAGGCACTTGACTGCTAACCAGAAGGCTGGCGGTTCAAACCCACCAGCCACTCCTCGGAAGGAAGG
>NW_006927335.1:4423-5646 GCF_000298275.1 Orycteropus afer afer | reverse complement strand
ACCAGAAGGCTGGCGGTTCAAACCCACCAGCCACTCCTCGGAAGGAAGGTTGGGCAATCCTACTTCTATAGTGATACTGCCTCAGAAACCCAAGGAGGGGTCGCTATGAGTCGGGGCTGACTCGACGGGAAATAACCACAATAACAACAACAACAAAATCTTTCTTTGGCTTAGGTACATTTTGAGAAGGAGAAAAAATATGTAAGGAATGTTTTTATTTAAAAAAACTGTTTAATCATTATATGATTATTTTAAATGTCTTAATATCATTATTGCATTTTAACCCTATTTATCTCTATGTATATAAGATAATCTGGAATATAAAAGGAAGAGGAAAATAGTCCAGTTTACTAAAGAATCATTAGCTCAGGTTAAAAATAACTGCAAATATTCAATAGTTAACATCCTGCCTAAGAGGAACACTTTGCCAAGTTTCACTCAATTGTATCTGTGGGGAAAAGAGACTAGTAAAGTTTTAATATCATGCATTTCAACTAAATGTGTATTGTACAATTAAAGTTTTGTCTCGGGGAAGAGATGAGTACCTGGAAGATAGCCAAGATGTTAGAACCTTAGAAAATTAAGGGAATTTGAGAAGGGTAAGGGCAGCTAGAGTATAGTTTATAAAGGGGAGGATGAAATGTGATGAATTATTAACTTATGATTATCCTGAGGGTGAAAGGGAATTACTGAAGATTTTGACATGCAGAGATAAGAATTTTATGAATTTTTTTTCAAAGAAATATAACATGTTCACTCCAATATTGCTCAATTTTTAGTTCTTACTTCTGTGTATGACACTCTGGTTTTTTGTTTTGTTTTATTGAGTTGAAATTCATACAACAAATTTTAACTATCTTAAAGTAATAATTCATTGGCATTTAGTACATTTATAGTGTTGTCTAACCAACACCTCTTTCTGTTCTCCAGTCATTTTTTATTACCTCAAAAGGAATTCCTCCCCATGAAGCAGTCATTCCTGTGGCCGCCTACTTCAGATTCTGACATCACTAATACATTTTCTGTCTTTATAGATGTACTTATTTTGGATATTTTATGGAAATGGAATCATACAGTGATCCTGCCTTTTGTGTATGGCTTCTTTATGTGTAATGTTTTTGATATTCATGCAGTTTTAACAAATCTGTGCTTCATTCTTTTTTATGTCTGAGTAATATTCTATTTTTTTGAAAGTGGTATAATTTGTTAATCTCTTCATCTGT
>NW_006927335.1:3334-4229 GCF_000298275.1 Orycteropus afer afer | reverse complement strand
ATTGTGTGGAGCTCTGGTAGCATAGTGCTTAAAGTATTTGACTGCTAACCAGGAGGTTGGTGGTTCAAACCCACTAGTCACTCCTCCGAAGGAAGGTTGGGCAGTCTACTTCCGTGGTGATACTGCCTTAGAGACCCAAGGCAGTATGAGTTGGTCCTGACTCGACAGCACGTAACTACTACTACTACTGCGGTATTTTACGGATACTTGTTTAAGTACCGGTTTTCTGTTCTTTTGGACATATGTCTTGGAGTACAATTACCGAGTCATAAAATTCCGTCTTTAACTTTTTGTCAAATTGCTAGATGTCCACAGCAGCATTTCCACCAGCAGTACGAAGGTTTCCATCTCTAAAGATCCTTGACGAAACTTATTACTGTTTTATTTATAAATTGTATTTATAAATTTTGTATGTGTGTATGAACTGTAAGTTTGTTGTCAATTTGATAAGCATTTCTCTGTTGCTTACAGGTTAAACTTCTCTTCAGTTGCTTTTTGATAGATTTTTAATGTGTTCTTTAGAAAAATACCCACTTGATTCCTTGACACTAGTGTATTTTTTTTCTTTCTTAAATGGTGATGTTGTGACAGTGGTAAATAATTGTATGCATTCTTTTTTCCCCTTTATATTTACATTTGCTGCCATAGTAAATGATCAGATATGGAAGTAAAGAGTTAACATTTCAGTGTTGCCAGATTGCTTGTTGCATTTCTGCTAGCCCATCATAGGGAAAATACATCACTTTTTACAGTATAGTTGCAAATTATTTATAAAAATTAGGTGATTGTTCTTTATTGCATTTGAGTTGAGCTTCGAAACATGGTGAGATTAGACCATTGCCATCCTTAGGATTTCACTGACTGATTTTTCAAAATACATCTCTACTCTTTTCTA
>NW_006927335.1:0-3049 GCF_000298275.1 Orycteropus afer afer | reverse complement strand
AAAAAAAAAAAAAACTCACTGCTGTTGAGTCAGATCTGACTCATAGCGACCCCTCATTGGTTTTCCAGGTGATATCTCTATGGAAGTAGATTGCTCAGTCTTCCTTCCAAGGAGTGGCTGGTGTGTTTGAACCTCCAGCCTTCTGGTTAGCAGTCAAATGCCCTAGGCACTATGACACCAGAGCTCCATGTTTTACCTAATAAGAGTTATAAATAGAGAAGTAAATGAGTAAAATATAAAATATTAGATCATGGTTTGATTAAAAATAGCATATTTCAAATAAAGGGTGTTTCACCTCTCAGGAGCAGGAAGGAACAAAGTGATGTAAGTTGGGAGTATGTGTAGCATATTTGAGTAAAAGCCAAAAAGCAGCATGGCTGTGCAATATAACCAGAAGTAAATATAGAGGTGCATGAGGGCTGACTTGTAATGGAGTATTTAGGTCATGTTTAGTATTCTGTTTATAAGCATGGTGGGGTTTACTGAGTAAAGTACGGAACTCTGAAGGGCTTCAAATGGAAAAATTGTATGATTCAATTTATGTGGTCCTATCTCCCCTTCCCCCCATTATCATAGTGTTTCTCATTTTTGCATCACTCTTATTCACTGCCATCCAGTCTGTCCTGATTCACAGCGACCCCTCCTTGCATTTCTGAGGCAGTATCTCTGCAGAATTAGATTGCCCAGTCTTCCTTCCGAGGAGTGACTGGTAGGTTTGAACCGCCAGCCCTGTTTTGTCTTTTTGCAGAGTTTTTGATATATTTTACATGCAATTAAATTCTAATCTTTTTAAGTACATAATTTAATTTTTTTGTAAATGTGTGCAGTTGTGTTATCATCATCACATTAGTTTTAGAGCACTTCTGTAACTTTAAACATTACATTGTACTGTTTTGCCGTCAGTCCCCCAAGTAAATTAGCTACTAATCTGCTTTTTGTCTTCTTAGTTTTAATTTGATAGGGATTTAATATAAATAGAATTATACAATATATACTCCTTTTTTTTGGGGGGGGGAACCTTTTTGTGGTTTGGGTGAAATTTAAGAAGATTGGTTTTACAATCAATTCATACACAGTTTTGTGACACTCGTTATATTCCCCAAAGTATAACAGCTTTCCTCTCACTTCTTTTTTCTTTTTAATTGCATTTTATTGAAATATAATTTATGTACAGTGTTGTTGTTTTTGTTGTTATGTGCCGTCAAGTCAGACCGGACTCATAGCGACCCCTCCTTGGGTTTCTGAAGCAGTATCTCTACGGAATATGCCCCGTCTTCCTTCCGAGGAGTGGCTGGTGGGTTTGAACTGCCAGCCTTCTGGTTAGCAGTCAAATGCCTTAGGCACTATGCTACCAGAGCTCCTGTTAATTATGTCTTTCTGATTTTTCTTTTTTAGTGGTTCCAAATGGCAGTGCTTTCCAAGATGGTAATCACTAGCCCCGTGTACAGTGAAATACACAAAACCAAATGACATGGGTCAATGCATTTTTTTTTTCAGTGTTCGCATCCTTTCCCTACCCTCACAGCCCAGCAACCAACAAAGTTTTCCTCCATATATAAACCTTTCCTTGACCTTCTGCAACAACGAACTGATACTGTATTTGTCCTTCTGTGATTGACTTATTTGACTCAGCATAATGTTCTCCAAGTTCATCCATATTATGCAGTGTTTTGTAGACTCTACATTATTCTTATGTGCTACATAGCGTTCCATTATGTGTGTCTACCATAGTTTGGTTGTCCACTCTTCCGCTATAAATCTTAGAGATAAGTCCCTTGTCAGATATGTAATTATCAGCAAATATGAACTTGTTGCTGTCATTTTTGTTATGTGTTTTTTCATGGTATCTATTTCTTTGTTCCATATAATTTTCTATGCTGAGCTCACTTCGTTTATGAATCGTGTTAACACTTCCTTCATTGCTTTTGTTTTAGTATTTGCTGAATATATATGCTGGTCCTCTTTTTTGATGAGAAGGTTTATAATTTTTCTTTGAGTTTACCAATGATTTATAGTTTTCTTCCCAAGTTTAAAACAGTCCATTCTGTGTTGTAGTTGTCTTGATTTCCCTACTAGAAGTTCTGTAATGACAAAGTTTTTTTTCCCTCCTTTTGGTTTGTAGTTATTCTCATTTGTCAATTGATGTCTCTGGTTACCTGGTATATTGTAGGCTTATTTACTTTGGATATTTCCATAACTGGGTTCGTTTCTGGGTTATATCATCATATGTGTTAATGGTCAGTTGTTGGCTGTTGTTGCCTCTCTGTCCAAAGGGCACCCTTTAGCATCTCTTGTAAGGTTGGTCTGGTTTTAACAAATTCCCTTAATTTCTGCTTATCGGGAAACGTCCTAATTTCACCATCGTATTTGAGGGACAGTTTTGCTGGGTACCTAATTCTTGGTTGGAAATTTTTCTCTTTCATTGTTTTATATATACCATCCCATTGTCTTCTCACCTGCATGGTTTCTTCCGAGAAATGCGAGCTTAGTCTTATTGGTTGCCCCTTGTAGATAACTTTTCATTTTTCCTGTGCTACTCTCATGATTCTTTCTTTGTCTTTGGTGGTTTTGGTAAGTTTGATGCGACATGTCTGGGTGATTTTCTTTTGAGGTCTATCCTGTTTGAGATTCATTGGACTTCTTGAATGGATATATTCTGAACTTTCATCATATCAGGGAAATTCTTCTGCAAAAAATCTTGGACAATTTTCTCAATGGTTTTATTTTCCTCTCCCTGTTCTGGAATTCCAATGACATGTAGGTTATTCCTTTTGATGGTGTCCCATGAACCTTAAGCTTTCTTCATTTTCTTTTGATCTTTTTTCTGATTTTTCCCTTTCCAAAGAGGTGTTCAGGTATTTGCCCTCATTCTCCCTAATTCTGTCTTCCGTTTATTCAGTTCTGTTCCTATGCCCATTCAATACCTTATCTACTTACAAAAATTTAGTATTAATCTTCTGGATATCTGTGTGTAGATTTTGTATCATTTCTAATTTTTCATTTATTTTGTCATTATGTTCTTGTATTTTCTTTCGAAATTGTTCTAGGG
>NW_006927334.1:5116-7248 GCF_000298275.1 Orycteropus afer afer | reverse complement strand
GGTATGTTGTGTTTTCATTCTCGTTTGATTCAAGGAATTTTCAAATTTCAATTTTGATTTCTTCTCTTACCCAGTCTTTCTCAAGGAGGGTATTGTTCAGTTTCCATGTGTTTTCTCTTTTTCTGTTGATCTTCCTATTGTTGATTTCTAATTTGATAGCATTATGATCTGAGAAGATGCTTTGCAGTTTTTCGATGTTTTTAAATTTATTAAGGCTTGTTTTATGGCCTAACATATGGTCTATCATGGAAAAAGTTCCATGTGCCCTGTAGAAGAATGTATATTGTGCTGCTGTTGGTTGAAGTGCCCTGTAGATGTCTATAAGGCCACGTTGGTGAAGTATATTATTTAGCTCTTCTGCATCTTTGGTCTGGGTCTGTATCTAGTTCCCTTGTTTCTACCACTTTATCTTTCTTCTTTGTGTGGACTGTGATGGTCTGTTGTCTCCAAGGCATCATGGTATTGTATTAAGATCTCTGTTGATTGTTTGTGAAGAGCAGCCAAGGGTGATTCATGTTCTTCTTCGTGGTTTTTATCATTGGCCCGTTGGTGGAAAAGGAGGTGCTGGCTCTTGCTCAGTAAGTGAAGTTACAGGAGGTGTGGGTGTACTTGTATCTTATGTGGATTGTTACTATCTCCCACTCAGACAAAAATTACAACTGAATAACTGTCAAAAAACTAAAAGCACATGGACAAAAAATACACCATGAAATCACACAGGAACTGTAACTCAAAAAAGACAAAAGTGAGAAAAGAAGAAAAAAACAAGAAAACCTGCAATATCTGGGGATAGGGCACTAAGATAAAAAAAGGAAAACTAAAAAAAAAAAAAAAAAAAAACAAGGAAAGGAACGGGGTTAACAATGAAAGTAAAAAAAAAAAAGAAAAATAATTTAATCAGGAACTTACAAAAGAAAAAAAAAGGTGTAAACTAGGACCTTTTCAGTCGTTAAGGTCCGGAGAGTTCTTGGGGTTACTGGAAAGCAGAACATCTTCTTAAGCCCCTGGAATCTGGTAGAGTGCTGTCTCTTTAGGTTGTCTCTGGCTGCTGGTTACATGTTGATTTGTTTTATCTTGGTTTTGTGGTTTAATATTTTGAAAAGGTGAAGCTGGTGTATTTTATTTTATTATTGATTCATGTGCATTGGGTTGCTCTGCTGTTTTCTTTGTGATGGTGGAATCACTGTGTGGAATGTGGATATGTGTTTCTGTTTGTCATAAAGAGGGTTTAGAGTTCAATGTGGGAAGTTTTATGGTAATTGGCTGAATATGGTTTCTTCTATTGAATGAGTGAAGTTATTGGTGGAGAAGTTGGAAGAAGAAGAAGGAAAGCTTGTTGTTGCTAGCATCGGTTTCTAGGAGTTTGCACAGACTATTATTGATGACGTAGTCATTTATAAGACCATGGCTCAATCTCAGGAAAGATTCCTGTTGTTAGGGAGTCACAACTTTCCGCCAAGCTCAGGCACAATCAAAGACTCCACTTCCAAGGCCCCTCAGTGCCAAAGAGCTGATCCAAGGCAAATTCCTGGGACCGCACTAAGCCACGGCTTTCTCTCTCCCCCACCCCCGCCAGACCGCTAGTGGCTCTGGAGTTTGTCTGTGATATCGCCCACCTGCGGCACCAAAGATGCTTGCAATTTCAGCTGTGTTGGAGTTGGGGGAGTACCTGCTAGCAAACTGTGGTCCCAATATCCATGACAAAGATAAGCAGGATGTTTTCCAGGCTGATCCAAGACCACTCAGTGACCCGCTGAGAAGGGAGGGAGCTCGCCTTCCTGGCGCAACAGTGATCTCTCCGCTTGAGTCTCAGCGGTGGTGTGCATGCTTGCCTGCACTCAGATGACCCAAATTACCAACAAAACCAGGTGCTGCAGGCAGATCCCTGGGGCTGCCCGCTGGGATATTGGAGTGGTCGCTGGTATGCTGATATAAGGTACCTTCTTTCTTGGCTCGCAGGGATCTCAGGTGGCTGCCCTCACCTGCCAGTCAGTGACTGTCCCAGGGAAGTTTCCAATGGCCTCTCTCAGCTGCCCATTCGTCCTCTGCCAGGTAGCTCTTTTCTTAAATAATCTCCTTGTGCCTTTCCTCTAATTCTGCTCTTCTGTGTTTGGTGCACTCTGATTCAGTGA
>NW_006927334.1:1415-2936 GCF_000298275.1 Orycteropus afer afer | reverse complement strand
TGTGGCATCAAGTTTGGAGGAAGAATCATTAGCAACCTGCGATGCACTGATGACACAAGTTTGCTTGCTGAAAGTGAGGATGACTTGAGGCACTTATGGATGAGGATTGAAGATTACAATCTGAAGTATGGATTACATCTCAATATAAAGAAAACCAAAATCCTCACAACTGGACCAATAAACAGCATCATGATAAATGGAGAAAAGACTTCACATTGCTTGGTTCTACAATTGACGCCAGTGGAAGCAGCAGTCAGGACATCAGACGACGTATAACACTGGGCAAATCAGCTGCAAAGGACCTCTTTCAAGTGCTGAAGAGCAAAGATGTTTCCTTGAGGACTAGGGTGTGCCTGACACAAGCTATGGTATTTTCGTTGCCTCATATGCATGTGAGAGCTGGACAATGAATAAGGAAGACCAAAGAAAAATTGATGTTTTTGAGCTGTGGTGAAGATTGCTGAGAGTTCTGTGGGCTACTAAAAGAACTAACAGGTCTGTCCTGGGGGAAGTACAGCCAGAATGCTCCTTGGAGGTGAGAATGGCCAGGCTCCATCTCACCTACTTTGGTTGTGTTGTCAGAAGGGACCAGAAGGATGCCATGCTTGGTAAGGTGGAGGGTCGACGAAAGAGGGGAAGGCCTTCAATGAGATGGATTGACATGGTGGCTGCGGTGATGGGCTTGAGTATAGCAAGGATCATGGAGCAGGCGCAGGACCGGGCAGTGTTTTGTTCTGCTGTGCACAGGGACCCTATGTGTCAAAGATGACTGGATCGCACCTAACAACAACACTGAACATTAAAACCAAACTCACTCTCATTGAGTTGATTCTGACTCAGTGACCCCCATTGGGTTTCTAAGGCTAAATCTTTAAAGAAGCAGACTGTCTCACCTTTCCTCCAAGGAGCAGCTGGTGGGTTTTAAGCATCACCTTTTGGTTAGCAGCCAAGTGTCTTAACCACTGCACCACCAGAGCTCTTTACCTACTGAATAGAAACATGTATATTCACCAACATACATAATGCAAGAATACAGCAGCTAAAGTGAATTATTTCATTCAAGTCCTTGGAAGGAAAGACAAGACAAAAGCAAATGAGAGGAGCTTAATTTTAAACGTTTTAAATCATTTTCAGTGTAATTCTTGTAAAATAAATAAATGAATAACTTGGATATTTTAGGGTACTACCTGGGGCTCCAGGTGCATTGTGCATTGCCATATTGGAAGAGAAAGACTTGTTACAAGCCAAAGCCCTAGACAAGTAAAGATTCTGTGTGAAATCACTTAGTTATAGCAAACCTTTTTATCTCAGAGCAATCTAATGGTAGGTGAGGATGGCAGCACATCACTTATGGAAAGGGAGAACAACTGTGATTTGGGTGATGAAGTGCCCTAACCATAACATTTCTTGCTCTACGTAGTCCATACTATCCAATAACTATCTTTCTGAAGCTATGAGAGGCTGAGAAAATGAATATGAGCTCTTTGCTGCATGGAGATGAGGTTGTTCCATTTCTAGGGA
>NW_006927334.1:0-542 GCF_000298275.1 Orycteropus afer afer | reverse complement strand
CTTCCCACCCCACCCACCCCTGGTAACCATCGAAGAATATTTATTTTTTTGTGAAACCCTTTTCTTGACTTTTTACTATAGTGATTTCATACAGTATTTGTCCTTTTGTGATTGACTAACACCTCTCAACATAATGGACTCTAAGTTTATCCATATTATGGATGTTTTGTAGATTCATCATTGTTGTTCAACGTTGTGTAGTATTCAATCGTACGTGTGTACCACAGTTAGTTGATCTATTCCTCTGTTAATGGGTTTTCAGATTGTTTCCATCTTTTTGCTGTTGTGAATAGCTCTGTGACGAACATGGTTGTGCATATATCTGTTTGTGTCACAGCTCTTATTTCTCTGAGCTATATATACCAAGTAAAGAGCTCTGGTGGCATAGTGCCTAAGACATTTGACTGCTAACCATAAGGTTGGCTGTTCAAACCCACCAGCCATTCCAGGAAGGAAGACTGAGCATTACATCTTTTAGTACTGTAAAGATTTACTGCCTTGGAAACCCAAAAGGGGTTGCTATGAGTCAGAATCAACTCTGA
>NW_006927333.1:1219-7450 GCF_000298275.1 Orycteropus afer afer | reverse complement strand
ATCTACTTCCATAGTGATACTGCCTCGGAAACTGAAGCAGGGGTCACTATGAGTCAGGTCTGACTCTACGGCACATAACAACAACAAGAAGAACAGCAACAATTCTTCATAGTATCCTCATACTACCTTTTTTATTTCAGTTGTCTGTTGTGATGTTGTCCAATTCATTTATTTGTGTTACTTGTATTCTCTTCCTCCTTTCCTTTGTTAAATTTGCCAGTGGTTTGTCAATTTTAGTACTTTTTAAAAAAAGTAACTTCTAGTCTTGTTGATTTTTTCTATTGTCTTTCAATTTTCTGTTTCATTTTTTTCTACTTGAATCTTTATCATTTCTTTTTTTTCCTGGTGACTGTAGGCATTTCTTGCTGTTCTTTTTCTAATTGTTGGAGACGTTGGTTTAAGGTGTTGATTTTGGCTCTTTCTTCATTTTTAATGTGTGCATTTGTTAGTATAAATTGGCCTCTGATCACTGCTTTTGCTCTGTTCAAAGATTTTTGTATGTTGTGTTTTCATTCTTGTTTGATTTGAGGAAATTTTTTATTTCTTCTATTACCCTGTCGTTTTAAGGAGGGTTTTGTTCAGTTTTCATGTGTTTGCCCTTTTCCCATTGGTCTTCCTATTGTTGATTTCTAATTTCATAGCATTATGATTTGAGAAGATTCTTTGCAGTTATTTCAATGTTTTAAAATTTATTAAGACTTGCTTTATGGCCTAACATATAGTCTATCATGGAGAATGTTTCATGTGCACTGGTAAAGAATGTATATTGTGCTGTTGTTGGGTGAAGTGCTCTGTAGATGTCTATAAGGTCAAGTTGGTGGATTGTATTGGTTAGCTCTTCGATGGCTTTGTTGCGTTTCTTTCCATTTGTTTGATCTTTCATTGATAGTGGTGTATTAAAATCTCCTACTGTGACTGTGGAGTCATCTGTTTGTCTTTTCAATTTTGTTAAAGTTTGATTTTTTGGGGGGGGGGAGGCACTTTCATTGGATCCATAGATATTTATTATGGTTTTATTTTCTTGTTAGATTGATCATTTAATTATTATATAATGTGCGGTCTTGTCTCTTATGGTGGTTTTTGTCTTAAAGTCAATTTTATCAGAAATTAAGATTTCCACTCATCTTTTTTGTTTGCCATTTGCTTGATAGACCTTTTCCAGCGTTTGATATTTAGTCAGTTTTTGTCTTTGTCTCTAAGGTGTGTCTCTTGTAGACAGCATATTGATTGTTTATGTTTTCTTATCCATTCTGCAACTCTTCGCCTCTTGAGTGGTGCATTTAATCCATTGACATTCAGTGTAATTATCGACAAGTATGAATTGATTGATGTGATTTTGTTGTGTGTTTTCTCATGGTGTTCCTGGTTTCTTTGTTGCATATAATTTTCTGTGCTGAACTCATTTTATGAGTCATGTTATCATTTCCTTCATTTCTGCTTGTCCTCCTTTTTATTGTAATGTGAAGGTTTATCTTTTTTTTTTTTTTTTGAGGTTACCCTGTGATTTATCATTTCCTCCCTGAGTTTAGAACAGTCCATTCTATCTTGCGACTCTCTTGACTTCCTCACCATTTAGAAGTTCTGTAACTACCGTATTTTTCCCTGTTTTTGGTTTGTCATTGTCCGCATTTGACAATTGATGTCTCTGGTTCCCTTTTTACAGTCTTGTAAGCTTATTTTACTTTGGATACTTCCTTAACTGGGTTGGTTTCTGGGTTATGTCATCTTGTATATTAATGGTCGGTGATTGTTTGCTATTTTTGGTTCTCTGTTCAAAGAACTCCCTTTATTATCTCTTGTACGACTCATCTGGTTTTAACAAATTCTCTTCATTTTTGCTTATCTGGAAATTTCCTTATTTTACCATCATATTTGATGGACACTTTTGCTGGGTATGTAATTCTTGGTTGGAAATTTTTGTCTTTCAGGGTTTTATATATACCATCTCATTGCCTTCTCACTTGCATGGTTTCTGCTGAGAAATCAGAGCTTATTTTTATTGGTTGCCCTTTGTAGGTAACTTTTTGTTTTTTCCATGCTGTTTTCAGGAATCTTTCTTTGTCTTTGGTTTTGGTGAGTTTGATGATGATATGTTTTTGTGATTTTCTTTTGGGGTCAATCTGTTTGGGGTCCGTTGGACTTCCTGAATGGATATAATCTCACCTTTCATCATATCAGGGAAGTTCTCTTCCAACAAACATTGGACAATTTTCTCAGTGTTTTTATTTTTCTCTTCATGTTCTGGAATTCCAGTTACTCATAGGTTATTCCTTTCAATGGTATCCCACATGAACCTTAGGCTTTCTTCATTTTGTTTTGATCTTTTTTCTGATTGACAGGTATTTGTCTTCAATCTCATTAATTCTGTCTCCCATTGATTCGATTCTACTCCTTTGCCCTTTCAAAGTGTTATCTGTTTCTGCAAATTTAGTATTAATCTTGATTTCTATCTGTAGATTTTGTATCATTTCTAATTTTTCATTTATTTTGTCATTTTGTTTTTGAATTTTCTTTGGAAAATTTTCTAGGGTTTTGTCTGTGTTTTCCTTAATTTTGTCAGTGTTTTTCTTTGACCTGCCTCTCAATTTGTTGAAGGTACCTAAAAAATAATTCTTTTTTAAATTCCTCATCAGGGAGTTCCAGTGCTGCTTCTTCCTCAAGGACGCATCTGGGTCTGTGTCCTGGTCCTTTGTTTCTCCTGCTTTATCTTACTTCTTTGTGTGGACTGTGATGGTCTTTTGTCACCAATCCATTGTGACTTTGTTGTATCTATATTTATTGGTGACTGTATATTGAAGTGATTCACCCAAGATTTTTGTTTTCTTTGAATTATGTGAGTAAGCAGGGTTCTGTGCACTAGTTGGCAACACTTATGCACTCACCAGCAGTCTTCTGGTGGGTGTGATAGAGAGTGAGAGTGGCTGTACAGATTTCTGTTAACTGTGAAGAGCCGTTAAGGGTGAGTCAGGCTTTTATTGGTGGTTCTGTATCATTGGCCAGTTGGTGCAGAAGGAAGTGGTGGCTCTCACTTGGTAAGTGGAGTGCAGGAGGTGGGGGTGTGGTTGGGTTGTATGGTCACAGTTGGTATCTCCCACTCAAACAAAAACAATAATTGAAAAACAATCAGAAAAGTAAAAACAGGAGGGCAAAAAACACCACATAAATACACAGGAACAATCATCAAAAAGAGAAAAAGAAATTTTTTTAAAAAGAGGAACAACAATAAATTGGAGAAAATATTAAAGGAAATATGAATAGAGGAAGGAGGGGAAAAAACCCACAATGTCTGTGGAGTGAAAATAAGAGAAAAGAGGTAGAGTAGGAGAATAATAAAGAAAAAAAAAAGAGAGAGAGAGAGAGAGAAATGCAGAAAGAAAAGGAATGGCAGAACCACAGGAAATAAGAAAAATCGGAACCAGGAAAAGGGAAGAGAGAAAAAGCTGAAAATTGGAACTTGGGAAGGAAAAGGAAAGAATAATAATAAAAAGGATGAAAATAATAATTTTAAAACAGTCAAAATAAGCAAACTAACAAAAAGAAAAAATCTGAGTAGGGTTGGGCAAGGCGCCCAGGCTCCATCAGAACACACAGACTGGGATAGAATTCCTGCTAGCCCAAAAGGTGGATGGGAGTGAGTGGTGCCACACCTCCATTCACCAAGAGGGTGTGGGGTATGAGAGTGACAAGGGTAATATTATACCTTTCCAGTCCTCAGTGTCCACTATGTCCTTGAGGTCCCCAACAAGTGGAGCCTATTCTTAGGTCCCTGGATTCTGAGAGAATGCTATTGCTTTAAATATCCAAAATGGTCAGGCTGCTTGTAAATATTCAAAATGGCTGTGATGTAGTAAATTATATAGTATGGCTTCTCTAACCATAAGCCTTTGTAAACTCTGTGGTCCAATTTTCCGTGAACAACTGGGTAGCTTCTCATTGTTAAAGTTATCCACTTGGGGTATTTCTGTTGGGAGCAGCATGAAGTAATTTCCTGGGGAGTTCTCTCTCTCTCAGGTGTACTGCATTCTGTTGTTGGGATTGGTTAGTTTGGCCACTCTGCCAGGCTCAAAAGGAGCCCTCCTAGAGGCAGAAGAAATCTCTCACTGCCGGCTGGGAGACGCAAGAGACACACATTGCTGAGAGAGAGAGAGATGTGAGAGACATGTGCTGCTGAGAGAGAGACTGAGAGACACGCACTGCTGGGAGAGAGACACCAAGAGACAGGCACTGCTGGGAGAGAGACTGAGAGAGACTGTTGGCTGAGCGACAGCAGGCTGAGAGAGACTGAGAGTGTTCCTGAATTTGAACTGTAGCCTGTTGCTTCCCTAATAAACCCCATAATCTGTGAGTTCTCTGTGGCCACTGCAGCAAACTATCAAACACAGCAGAGAGGTGGGATGCTGTAGGAGGAACGGTTGGTGAAGGGGCTGGAGGGAGGCAGCCTGTCTGGCCTTGCAGGAATAGGCCTTGGGCTACTGATGGTGGTTCTGTCTTCTTCTTGTGGGTTAGAGGAGGTCAGAAGATGTGGCCTCCCTGCCCCTTTGGCAGTGTCGGTGCCCTGCGAACAGCCCAAAGCCCCACCGCTCAGTTTGTCTCCTTTGCCACTTTCCTTTTTATTCACCAGCCGCCAGTGCAGTCCTCCATGCAGCCCCTGGGAGCAGGGCTGATTTTTAGGTTAATTCTTAGGTCCCAACACCACTTAGCAATATCCAAGCTGGCCATGCCGTCAGGATCACTGACAGTCTGCGGCTCCATGTGTCTCATTTTTTGGTGTTTTCATGCAGGTTCTTCCACAAGTTGGAGTTTAGCCTACTTCTGTATCCTTCATTTCACAGTTCAAGGCTCCAGGATTATCTTCCGTATGTGTTAGTTAGTTCCTCTTTTTTTGTTTGTTGAAGAGGGTCTGTGTAGTTTGTCAGCCTATTTGGCCACCTTACCGGAATCCTCTTCCAAATTTCTTCACGTAGATGAGTGAGCACTTTGCGTGTTGCATCTGATTTTTGAAACATCTTGTCTTCCGTGACCAGATGAGTTGTGAGATAAAATTAAGGATATCACTCATGAAAAAAGCAAAAGATGATTGAAAAGACAAGAAAGAAAAGATCAAATGGATATCAGAAGAAACTGAAACTTGCTCTTCATCATAGAGGAGCCAGAGCGAATGGGAGAAATGATGAAAATACAGAACAGAAGATTTCGAGTGTGGCTCGAGAAGGCAAAGTATTACAATGAAGAATGCAAAGACTTAGGGTTGGAAAACTAAAGGCAACATGTTCGGCATTTCTCAAGCTAAAATAACAGTACAAGATATTCAATCCTTGGGTTGTAGTATTGAAGGACTCTTTGGACAAAATATTGAATGACACAAGGAGCATAAAAAGAAGATGGAAGGAGCATGGACAGTCACTGTACCAGAAAGTATTGATCAATGTTCGACCATTTCAGGAGGTAGCATATGATATAGAACTGATGGGATAAGTCCAGGCTGCACCAGAGGAATTGCTGGGGGAAAAAAAAGGCTCTGGGAGTTGACTGAGATGTGGTGTTTTACACTGTTAGTTTTTTTAGTCCTTGGGATAAATTCCACTTCATCCTGGTGTAGTAATTCTTTTAATATGCTATTGGACTCAATTTACTAATATTTTGTTGAGGATTTTGCATCTAGATCCAGAAGGTATATTGGTCTGTAGTCATCTTTTGTTGTCTTTACCTGGCTTGCTATCAGGGTATTGCCGGCCTTACAAAAAGAGTAAGTGTTCCCTCATACTCATTGCTATGTTTGAGCCCACCAACCTGAACTTGAACCAATGGCAGCAATAAAAAAAACAAAAGCAAACCAATGAAAAAACCAAATTCACTGCTGTAGCATCGAACCCGATTCATGGTGACCCCTCCTTGGGTTTCCGAGGTGAGGCGGGATCACTGGGGAAATAGATTGCCCAACTGTCCTTCTGAGGAGTGGCTGGTGGGTTTGAACCACCAGCCTTCTGGTTAGCAGTCAAATGCCTTAGGCAGTATGCTACCAGAGCTCCTATAAAGATGTTTATTTCCACGTGCCAGGTGCCAGGTGCCAGGATCTTTGGCTGTAGGCGGTCTTATAGTTAGGCTGGGTGGGCCCAGGCATTCTCTGATTCCATTGGTTTTAGGCCTCCTAAGGAGCTCTGGTAGCATAGTGGCTAAGACACTTGCCTGCTAACCAGACGGCTGGCGGTTCAAACCCACCAGCCACTCCTC
>NW_006927333.1:0-1119 GCF_000298275.1 Orycteropus afer afer | reverse complement strand
CTATGACAATCTGTACAGAACTAACATTCCACAAAGTACACTTGACAGTATCACTTTGGAAACGTGGCTAAGACACTTGCCTGCTAACCAGACGGCTGGCGGTTCAAACCCACCAGCCACTCCTCAGAAGGAAGGTTGGGCAATCCTACTTCTGTAGTGATGACTGCCTCGGAAACCCAAGGAGGGGTCGCTATGAGTCGGGGCCGACTCGACGGCACATAACAACAACAACAACAAGCAGCCTAGAAGGCACTCAGCTCCTGGCTTCCCCTCCCTCAGGCTGTGATATGGAGACTGGAGGCCTGTCCACTACGGATCAACGTGCTGCCCTGTTTGCTGTCTCCTGTCAGGGGACTGTACTGAGCCACTGCCCTAAGACAAGGATAGGACCTGAGTATAGCGTCTGCTGCATGGAGTACGGGATGAGCCTTTCAGAATATCCTGTACCTCCCACCAGAAGACCTGTCCAAAGTCACGAGCAGTTGGCACCCTTTGGTGCTGTTGAAGTCACCTGTTGGTTCCAAGTTTACTAACAAAAGAAAGCCATTCCTTCTTTAACTGTGCTTAAGTCCCAGCAGATGGCACTGTAGGGGTTTGTCCTTTGATACCATGTGGGGAGCAGTTCTGTAAATACCATTGACACACTTGCCTTTTGTACATATCTTGTGTGGTGTAGCGGTTAAAGAAGCATTTGGCTGCTAACCAAAAGGTCAGCAGTTTGAATCCACCAGTTCCTCTGAAATAAAGATGAGGAAGTCTGCTTCCATTAAGATTTACAGCCTTCGAACCCCTATGGGGTCAGTTCTATCCTGTCCTATAGGGTCACCATGAGTTGGAATTGACTTAATGACAATGGTTCCCCCCTCCCTCTGGTGGCACAGTGCCTAAGGCATTTGAATGCTAACCAGATGGCTGGCATTTCAAACCTACCAGCCACTCCTCAGTAGGAAGGTTGGGCATCTGCTTCTTAGAGATACAACCTCGGAAACCCAAGGAGAGGTCGCTATGAGTCAGATCTGACTTGATGGCAGTGAGTTTGCTTTTGTTTTTAGATAAATGAAAATGTGTAATGAGAGGTGGTTTCCCTGGCTACTACTAGTTTTTTGTAGATCTGGAAAT
>NW_006927332.1:6776-7303 GCF_000298275.1 Orycteropus afer afer | reverse complement strand
TGTATCCTTTCACCATACTTATTCAATCTGTACACTGAGCAAATAATCTGAGAAGCCAGACTATATAAAGAAGAATGCAGCATCAGGATTGGAGGAAGATTCTCACTAACAACCTGAGATATGCAAATAACATAACCTCGCTTGCTGTAAGTGAAGATGACTTGAAGCACTTACTGATGAAGATTAAAGACTACAGTCTGCAGTATGAATTACACCTCAACATAAAGAAAACAAAAGTCCTCACAACTGGACCAATAAGCAGCATCACAATAAATGGAGAAAAGATTGAAGTTGCCAAAGATTTCATATTACTTGGTTCTACAATCAACACCAATGGAAGCAGCAGTCAAGACATCAGACAATGTACTGTGTTGGGCAAATCTGCTGCCAAAGACCTCTTTCAAGTTCTGAAAAGCAAAGATGTCTCTTTGAAGACTAAAATGTGCCTAACATAAGCCATAGTATTTTCAATTGTTTCATATGCATGTAAAGGAAGACCAAAGAAGAGCTGATATTTATGAGTTGTG
>NW_006927332.1:4103-5191 GCF_000298275.1 Orycteropus afer afer | reverse complement strand
ATCTATTATAGTCATGTTTCCACCTTATCTTTTCCTATATGTTAAAATTTTGTATTTGTAAGCATTTAATTAAGTTGGTGACTGTGTGTTTTTGTGTTTCACATTTCAGTCCAGTAAATGTGTTTTGAGTGCCTATTGTGTCAGACATGATGCTGGGTACAAAGGCCTGGATACAAAGGCCAATCAGATTGGAGTAGTTTACAAACTAGTGAGAGAAGCAGATATATAAATGGGTAGTTTTAATGTAAGGTGTGAAAAATTCTGTGAATAAGTTGCCCAGTGCCTTGCAGGAATAGAAAAGATATATTGGGCCCACTTCAGTAATAAGGAAAGGCTCTCAACATTAGATGAATTTTAAATTGAGACTTGAAGGAAGAGTAGAAATTAACCAAGAAAATAAAGTTTTAAAGGATATTTTGAGCAATAGGAATAGATTCATGGAATTGTAATTAATGACAATTAATAATATATTTGCATGTCAAATATATTCTATTAATTATATTAGCAATTTCCACTAATAAAATTAATGTAAAACTCTACTGTAGATTCTGGTATCCCCTCTGTGAAACAATACAGTGTGAGAGGAACACCAAGGTATTTAGTTTTTCATGAGTTTGGTCTGAGTGTTGCGGAGTGCTAGGAGAGGCTGAAAAAGCAGGTGAGAGAGAGTTTTATATGCTGTCCAAAAATGTACATAAAGATGTTATTTTTATATATTTAAGCAGGACTGCAACTTGGTCAGATATTTGTTTAGAAATATCATTCTCACTGCAAGGTGGGAGACTTTCATTTATTATCATATATTTATACAGTATATTCTAGGCTGTGCTAGAATTGGACATTATTTTGAGGTTACACATGCATTAAAGGGGAGTTAGACTAGAGGTGAAAAGACCAGTTAGAAGGTTATTGCAAAGGAGGGCATGAATAAGGGTACAGAAGTATAAATGAAGAGAAGCATAAATATATAAAAAATATTTTGGAGAAAATCAACTACCTTTATTGACTGGAAATGACAATTTGCAGGAGACGCCACCCACCCACTGCCATCAAGTCAATTCAAATGCAAACTCCATTGCATTTCCAAG
>NW_006927332.1:0-2643 GCF_000298275.1 Orycteropus afer afer | reverse complement strand
TTGATTTTGAACCATGCAGTATCCCCTTGTGCTGTTTGAGTGACAGCCTCCTGGTCTATGTACAGGTTCCTCATGAGTACAATCAAGTGTTCTGGAATTCCCATTATTCTCAATGTTATCCACAATTTGTTATGATCCACACAATCGAATGCTTTTGCACAGTCAATAAAACATAAGTAATTATTTTCTGGTATTCTTTGCTTTCAGCTCAGATCCATCTGACATCAGCAATGATATCCCTCATTCCATGTCCTCTTCTGAATCTAGCTTGCATTTCTGAAAGTTCTTTGTCACTATACTGCTGCAAATATATGGTCCAAGTAAAAGGAAACCAACAAGAGATGGTAAATGAAGTACCCTCAGCAATGATGGAGAACCATAACTATTCCTTGGTTTGAAGGAGCAAGGTGAAGGAGGAATTACTCACTCAGAGAGCTAGCTATTTAGCTCTGGTTGGAGGAGAGGATTGCTGGATTGGGGTTGTGCCTTTACTAAAAAATGTAGTCACTGCCAACCTTTAAACCAAAAGAGAAGGAGGAAGCCACAAATACAAAATAACCTGATCTTTTCTCTTGCCCTTTAATCTCCTGCTGGTGCCTTCCGATGGCTAAACCCCACTAGAAGATAGCAGGCAAAGGTCAGACTTCCAGGGAACACAGCATGATGTAAAATGATGAATCATGGATGTGGAAAGACATAGAGATAGAAAGGGAATCATAGCAAAAGTGAGCGGAAGCAGTGAAAATAACTGCTTGTGCATTTTCTTCAATTTTCACACTAAGTCTTTTGATATGCAATGCTAATTAACCAACAAATTTTATAGTCATTCTTGATTTTTCAATGAAAGCAATGCAAATCCAGTTACTGACCCACAAAGGAAATTTTTTTATTAGTAAAAATTCATATTTTCATTCCATTCATGAATGGAATCCTATTATAGAATTTGAAGGGTTCTAAAATACAATTTCTAATCTAATTACTTACTATTGAAACTCTCCTAATGTCATACATTCACTTCAGGAATAAGAATTGTTTTTAAAAAATTATCTTTTAGAAAAACAGAATAAATAGTAGTCCATTTAGTAATGGAGCAATGTATTTTCTCAGGGTTAGTAATTGTTCTCAAAAAATGGCAGATTGTTCAAATATATTCATGTTTTTTCATTCCATTAGCTAAATTATTGATTATAAGTCAAGGTGCACATTAGAAATAAGACATAATATTAACAAGACACGCACACACACACACACAAATATACATATATATATAATTTAATTTTCTTACAAATGCCATCTAAAACAGGACTCTAAGTACCTAGCAGTCAAAAAATCAGACTCATTGCATTAGGCAAATCTGCTGCCAAAGACCTCCCTAAAGTGCTGAAGAGCAAAGATGTCTCTTTGAGGACTAAGGTGCATTTAATCCAAGCCACAGTATTTTCAATAGCCTCATATGCATGTGAAAGCTGGACAATGAATAAGGAAGACCAAAAAAGAGCTGATGGTTTTGAGTTGTGGTGTTGGTAAAGAATATGCAAAGTACCATGGACTGCCAGAAGAACGAATAAATCTGTCCTTGCAGAAGTGCAGCCAGAATTCTCCTTGGAAGCAAGAATGATCAGACTTCATCACACCTACTTTGGTCATGTTGTCAAAAGGGACCATTCCCTGGAGAAGGATATCATGTTTGGTAAAATGGAGGGTCAGTGAAAAATAAGAAGGCCTTTAACGAGATAGATTGACACAGTACTTGCAACCATGGGCTCAGGTACAGCAAGGATGGTGAGGCTGACACAGGATTGGGCAGTGTCTCATTGTGTTGTACATAGGGTTGCTATGAATAGGAGCCTACTAACTCATTGACACCTAACAACAACAATAAGTACCTGGCTTAGGGTAGATAGTCAACAGATGACAAATGAAAAACAAAGTATTAGTTTCTCATATCAGTTCTCCTTTCTTTCTCCTAAATTGTTTTGTGGAATGCTAGTTCAAAAGATATTATTGAGGGTTGGGTGAAAATACCATTAGTGGAGTCAAAGACAAGATGGCATCCTGCTAACATACTCCACCCAATCCCTCTACAACAGAGAACTAAAGAAACTGAATGAAATAGATAGAAATAATGATCCTGGAACTCTGAGCATCAAATGAAAAGATAAAGAATTAGTGAGTGCTGATTGGAAAAGGAGACGGAGTGAGGTCAGAGAGTAGAGAGAGAAAAGAAGCCAGAACTGGCAGAAGCACTGCCTTTTTAAGCAAAGAGTCATTAGATGTGGATGAGAATAAAAGTTAATGGAATTCATATGGCAATAAAGACACAGTGTGGACAGATTGGGAAGAATTCAAGGTGAGCAGGAGACATGCAGGATTTGGGAGAGGAATGTGCAGGGAAACAAGTCCGACTTACAATGACACAGGTGGCCATGGAGGGAGTAGCAAGCCAGAGAAAGAATGAAATAACTCACCACTAGTAGACACTCTAGGTTCCAGGAAGGTGTGTAGTTGTCAAAGCTGAGTCATTTGCTCATTTGCGCTAGTCATTTGCGCTGAGGACCTACCCAAGGGAAAAAGCTGTTGTTGGGGAGGTTGGAGAAGATAAACTCTGGGCAGCCTCCCACTGATTGAATCTGGGCAAGAACT
>NW_006927331.1:5165-7213 GCF_000298275.1 Orycteropus afer afer | reverse complement strand
GTTTTTGTGTGTGGTGTGAGGTATAGATCTTGTTTCATTTTTCTGCAAATGGATCTCTAGTTCTTCTTATGGTTTCTTGAAGTACTTTTTTATAGTTTTCTTTGTACTGGACTTTTGTGTCCATGATAAGATTTTTTCCCAAGCATTTTATGTTTTTGGTAGGTATTGTAATTGGTATTGATTTCCTTATTTCTTTTTCAGCAATTTCATTGCTAGTGTAGAAGAATCCAACTTAGTTTTGGATGTTAATCTTGTATCCTGCCATGGTGCTAAATCTCTCAATTTTTCAAGGGAATTTTTGACTGAGTCTCTTGGGTTTTCTAGGTATAGAATCATATCATCAGCAAATAGGGATAGTTCAACTTCTTTCTTACCAATTCGGATGCCTTTGAATTCCCTTTCTTGCCTTATGGCCCTGGCTAAGACTTCCAGTACAATGTTGAATAGAAGTGGTGATAGAGGGCATCATTGTCTGATTCCTGTTTACAAAAGGATGGTTGCACTCTCTCTCCATTGAGAATAATGTTGGCTGTTGGTTTAACATAGACACCCTTTATTATGCTGAGGAATTTCCCTCCTATACCTATTTTGCTGAGAGTTTTGATCAGGAATGGGTGTTGGATTTTATCAAATGCCTTTTCTGCATCAATTGATATGATCATGTGGTTCTCCTTTGTTGTATTTATGTGGTGAATGACAATGATTATTTTTCTAATGTAGAACTAACCTTGCATACCTGACATGAATCCCATGGGGGTGTAATGAATGATTTTCTTGATATGTTGTTGGAGTCTATTGGCTAGGATTTAGTTGAAAAATTTTGCATCTACATTTATGAAGGATATTGGTCTGTAGTTTTCCTCTTGAGTGACGTCTTTGCCTATCAAGGTTATGCTTGCTTCATAAAATGAACTAGGGGTATTCCATCTTTTTCTATGGTTTGGAATAGTTTGAGTTGGATTGGTGTCAATTCTTCTCTGAGTGTTTGGTAGAATTCTCCAGTGAAACTGTCTGGGTCAGGATTTTTTTCTTGGTAATTTTTTGATGACTTGTTCAATTTCTTCTTTTGTTGTGGACCTGTTCAACTTTTCCACATCAGTCTGTATTGGTTTAGGTAAGTGGTGTGTTTCTAGAAATCTGTCCATTTTTTCCAGATTTTCAAATTTGTTGGAGTACAGTTCTTCATAGTATCCTGATATTTTCTTTTATTTCACTTGGTTCTGTTGTGATGCCATCCATTTTGTTTCTTATTCGTGTTGTTTGTATTCTCTACCCTATTTTCTTTGTTAAATTTGCCAGTTGTTTGTCAATTTTATTAGTCCTTTCAAAAAAACGTCTGGTCTTGTTGATTGTTTTTATTGCCTTTCTATTTTCTGTTTCAGTAATTTCTGTTAGAATCTTTATTATTTCCTTTCTTCTGGTGACTGTAGGCTTTTCTTGCTGTTCTTTTTCTAATTACTGGAGATGTTGCTTTAAAGTGTTGATTTTGCTTTCTTCTTTTTTGATGTGTGCATTTATTTCTATAAATTGGCCTTTAATCACTGTTATGCTTTGTTTCAAAGATTTTGGTATGTTGTGTTTTCATTCTCATTTGATTCAAGGAATTCTTGAATTTAAATTTGATTTCTTCTCTTACCCAGTCTTTCTCAAGGAGGGTGTTGTTTAGTTTCCATGTGTTTACTCTTTTGGTGCTGATCCTCCTATTATTGATTTCTAATTTGATAGCATTATGATCTGAGAAGATGCTTTGCAGTATTTCAATGCTTTTTTAAATTTATGAAGGCTTGCTTTATGGCCTGACATATGGTCTATCATGGAAAATGTTCCATGTGCACTGGAAAATAATGTATATTGTGCTGTTGTTGGGTGAAGTGCTCTGTAGATATCTATAAGGTGAAGTTGGTGGAGTGTATTGTTTAGGTCTTCTGCATCTTTGTTGAGTTTCTTTCCAGTTGTTCTATCTTTCATTGAAAATGGTGTATTAAATTCTACCTCTGTGACTGTGGAGTCATTTATTTGGCATTTCAACTCTTTTAAAATCTGATTTA
>NW_006927331.1:0-4392 GCF_000298275.1 Orycteropus afer afer | reverse complement strand
GATGATGGGCTCGAGTATAGCAGGGATTGTGGGGCTGGCGCGGGATAGGGCAGTGTTTTGTTGTGCTGTGCATGGGGTCGCTATGAGTCGGAAACGACTCGACGGCACTTAACAACAACATACCTTCATGATCAGTTGATCCTTTAATCATTATATAATGTCTTTACTTTTCTTGTATGGTGGTTTTTGTCTTAAAGTGAATTTGATCAGAAATTAATAGTGCCACTCTTGCTCTTTTATGGTTGCCATTTGCTTGATGTATCTTTTTCCCACCTTTGATTTTTAGTCTATTTTTGTCTTTGTCTCTAAAGATGTGTCTCTTATAGATAGCAAATTAATGAGTTTTGTTTTTTTATGCAATCTGAAACTCTCCATCTCTTGATGGTGCATTTAATCCCTTAACATTTGTTATAATTATTGACAAGCATGAATTGATTGGTGTCATTTTGTTATGTATTTTTTATGGTGTCCCTGGTTTCTTGGTTCCATATTATTTTCTGTCTGAGCTCAATATGTTTATGAATTGTGTTATCATTTCCTTTGTTGCTGTTGTTTTATTGTTCCTAAATATTTTTGCTTATCCTCCTTTTTATTGTGATGTGAAGGTTTATCATTTTTCTTTGAGGTTAACTGTGATTTTTAATTTTCTCCCTGAGTTTAGAACAGTCCATTCTATCTTACAACTCTCTTGACTTCCTCACCATTTAGAACTTCTGAAACTGCACAGTATTTTCCTTCTTTTTGATTTAGATTTGTCATCCTTTGCCAACTGATGTCTATAGTTCCCTGTTTAAAATCTTGTAAGCTTAATTTACTTTGGATGTGTCCATAGCTGTGTTTTCTGGGTTATGTTATCTTGTGTAATAATGGTCAATTATTGTATTTTATTTTTGGTTCTCTGTTCAAAGGACTCCCTTAGTATCTCTTGTAAGGTTGTTCTGGTTTTAACAAATTCCCTTAGTTTCTGCTTATCTTGAAATCTCCTAATCTCACCATCATATTTGAGGGACAATTTTGCCAGGTGTATAATTCTTGGTTGAAAATTTTTCTCTTTCAGGGTTTTATATATAACATCCCATTTCCATCTCACGCACATGGTTTCTGCTGAGAAATCAGAGCTTATTCTTCCTGATTGTCCTTTGTAAGTAACTTTTCGTTTTTCCTGTCCTGCTTTCAAGATTCTTTCTTTGTCTTAGTTTCTTATAAGTTTGGTGATGATATGTCTTAGTGATTTTCTTTGGGGTTCTATCCTGTTTTGAGTTTATTGGACTTCCTTAATGGACATATTCTCATCTTTCATCATATCAGAGAAGTTCTTTTCCAACAAATTTTGGACAGTTTTCTCAGTGGTTTTATTATTCTTTTCCTGTTCTGGAATTCCAATGAAATGTAAGTTATTACTTTTGATGGCATCCCCCATGTACCTTAGGCTTTCTTCATTTTGTTTTGATCTTTTTTCTGATTGATCCTTTTTCAAGAAGAATTCAGGTATTTGTCTTCAATCTCATTAACTCTGTCTACCTTTGTATCAATTCTACCCCTTTACCCTTTTAATGTGTTATCTATTTCTGACAATTTATTATCAATCATCTGAATTTCTATCTGTAGATTTAGAATAATTTCTAATTTTTCATTTATTTTGTCATTTTGTTCTTCTATTTTCTTCCAAAATTCTTTTAGGGTTTTTTCTGTTTTCCTTCATCTGTCTCTCAATCCTTTGATGATAACTAAATATAGTTCTTTTGAATTTCTTATCAGAGATTTCCAATGCTGCTTCTTCTTGAGGGATGTTTTCTGGGTTTGTATCCTGCTCCTTTGTTTCTACCACTTTATCTTGCTTCTTTGTGTGGACTGTGATGGTCTTTTGTCTCCAAAACATTGTCACTTTGTTATATTTATAGCTCTGCTAACTGCTGATGAAGAGCAGCTGAGGGTAAGTCAGGCTCTTCTTGGTGGTTTTTTATCCCAACTGTCAAACTGCTTGAAAACATTCAAAATGGCTGCACCCTCCAGACAGGCAAAATTCCACAGCTCAGCCCACCTTCCTCATCTCTGCTTCCCCTTTTATTCACCAGCCACCAGAGCAGTCCTCTATGCAGTCCCTGGCTAGTAGGACTGATATTTAGATTAATTCTTAGTTCCTACCACCACTTGGCAATATCCAAGCTGTCTGTGCCATCAGGATCGCTGCCAGACTGCCACTCTGCATATTTCCTTTTTTTTTGGTGTTTTCATGCAAATTCTTCTGCTAGTTGGAGTTTAGTCCACTTCTATATCCTTCCCTTCAAGACTCAGGGGTCCAGTTTTATCTTCTGTATCTGTGTTAATTGGTTCATCTTTTCTTTGTTGAAGAGGGTCTGTGCAGTCTTTCTGCCTATTCTACCATGTTACCGGAACAAGAGAGCTTGGCACTTTGAACTCAGAGTTCTAGCCCAAAAAACAGTAAGAGAATAAAGTCCTGTTTTTTTTTTAAAGCTACCTATTTATGGTATTTTCTTTTAGAACAGCACAAAGTAACCAAAACACCATTCATCTGTTGATGGGCATATGGTGGTTATGTTTATGTGTTAACTTAGCTAGGCTTGGTTGAGTGTCTGGGCACCTGAATGTAGTTATTCCCCATGGTGAGATTGGTAATTAACTCAAATCTACTGGAGCAGGTGAGCTTTGGGTATGGTCTGCTTCTCGTATATAAGAAACAGCTTTGGACATGGTGTTCAGCTTATGGCATACTTGAACCCTGAATGATGCCATGTCATTGTTCAGCAGCTTGCCATGATCTGCCGACCTTGGGACTTTCAATGGACTTGAATTAATGGCCTGCCTTGTGGTTTGGTAACATTGGGACTGTGCCATTTTTACTTGTCAACCTTGGGCTTGTCAACCTCAGCAACCAGCAGCGGAGAGAAGAAAAGCCGCCAGCTTCAGTGGGCTGGGAGCAGAGGGCAGAGCTGAAGCCCAAGGTTGAGGGGCTTTCACCCAGCCCCTAGATCCTGGCACTTTGAAGTCAGACTTAAAGCCTCCAACCTGTAAAAGAATAAACTCCTGTTTGTTAAGGCCATCCCATTTGTGGTGTATATTCCTGTCAGAGTGGCACAAGGTAACCAGAATAGGACACTTAGGTTGTTTCAATCTCTTTGCTCTTACAAGTAGTGCTACTATTAATGTGGGTGTGCATATAGCTATTTGTTTTCTGCCTTGTTGAACTTTGCTATTATTTCTGTGGTGAGATGATATCTCATTTTTATTTTGATTTGCATCTTTCTAATGGCTAAGGAAGGAGCTCTGATGACACAGTGCCTAAGGAATTTAACTAGGAGGTTAGGGTTCAAACCCTCCAACCACTCCACAGAAGGGAGATGGGGTTATCTAATTCTGTAAAGATTTACTACCTTGGAAATCCAATGAGGGTCGCTATGAGTTGGAATCAACTCAATGGCAGTGCGATTAATGGCTAAGAATGGTGAGCATTTCTTCATATGTTTGTTGGGTTGGGTGCCTGAATATCTTCTTTTGTGAAGTGTATGTTAATATATTTTCCCCATTTTTGAATTGGTTTATTTCTTGCTTTGATATTGAGGTGTTGAAATTTTCTATAAATTTAGAGATAAGTCCCTTTCTTAATTTTCTATGAATTTAGAGGTAAGATATGTGATTGCCAATATTTTTTTTCCCAATCTGTAAGTTCTCTTTTTATTTTTTTGGAGAAGTCTTTTGATGCACTTAAGAATTTAATTTTTAGAAGAGTCTAGTCATCTAATTTCTTTTCTTATGTTTGTGCTTTTTATACCTTATAGTCTTTTTCTACCATAAATGAGGGCCCCTAGATTTGCCCTATTTTATCTTTTATGAACTTTATAGTTTGGGTTTTATGTTTAAGTCTTTGATCCCACTTAAGTTTGTTTTTGTGTGTGCTGAGAGGTATGTTTTTGTTTCATATAATGCAAGTGGATATCCAGTTTTACCAGCACCGTGGTGGAAGAGACTATCTCTTCCCCATTGAATGTGTTTTGGCCCTTTCTCAAAGATCAGCTGTTCATAGCTGGATGGATCTATTTTTGGCTCTCAATTCTATTCCACTAGTGTATATGTTTGTCACTGTACCAACACCAGGTTGTTTTGGATAGTGTAGCTGTATAGTAGGTTTTGACATCCAGGAATGTGAGAACAACTACTTTTTTTTTTTCTTCCTCAGTAGTGTTTTGCTTGTGTTGTTGTTGTTGTTAAGTGTCATCGAGTCATTTCCGACTCATAGCAACCCCACGCACAGCAGAACGAAACACTGCCTGATCCCGTGCAAGCCCCGTAATCCCTGCTATATTTGAGCCCATCATTGCAGCCACCGTGTCAATCCATCTCATTGAAGGCCTCCCCCTCTTTCGTTGACCCTCC
>NW_006927330.1:7554-8132 GCF_000298275.1 Orycteropus afer afer | reverse complement strand
GGGGAGAAAATTTTAAATCATATGGTAACCTCAAAGAAAAATGATAAAGCTTCACATCACAATAAAAAAGAAGACAAGCAGAAATATTTAGCAAATATTAAAACAATAGCAACAAAGGAAATGATAACACAGTTTATGAACATGATGAGCTTAGCACAGAAAATTATATGGAACGAGGAAACCAGGAAAACTGTGAAAAAACACATAACAAAATGACTAGAACCAATTTATACTTGTCAATAATTACACTGAATGTTAATGGATGAAATGCATGACTCAGGAGACGGAGAGTTGCAGACTTGATAAGAAAAAATAACCCATCAATATGCTGCCTACAAGAGACACACCTTAGAGATAAACAGAAAAACAGACTAAAAATCAGCGGTTGGAAAAATATATATTAAGCAAATGGCAACTGTAAAAGGGCAGGAGTGGCAGTATTAATTTCTGATCAAATTGACTTTAAGACCAAAACCACTATACGAGACAAAGAAGGACATTATATAATGATTAAAGGATCAACTGAGCATTAAGATATAACCATAATACATATCTATGGACCCAATGAAAGAGCCCCA
>NW_006927330.1:3569-6855 GCF_000298275.1 Orycteropus afer afer | reverse complement strand
AGAAAAAAATCAACAAGACCAGAAGATGGTTTTGTTTAAAAGATTAATAAAACTGACAAACCACTGGAAAATTTAACAAAGGAAAAGAGGGAGAGAATACAAATAATATGGATAAGAAATGAAGTGGGTGACATCACAACAGAGCAAACTGAAATAAAAAGGATAAAATCAGGATACAATGAAGAACTATACTGCAACAAATTTGAAAATCTGGAAGAAATGGACAAATTTCTAGAAACACACCACTTACCTAAACTAACACAAATTGATGTAGAAAAGTTGAAAAGATCCATAACAAAAGAAGAAATTGAAGAGGTCATAAAAAAAATTACCAACAAAAAAAAGTCCTGGCCCAGACAGTTTCACCACAGAATTCTACCAAAGATTCAGAGAACTGACATCAACCCTACTGAAACTATTCCAAAACATACAGAAGGATGGAATCCTCCTGTGGTGTAGTACATTACATAGTGTGCCTTTTCTAGCCATAAGTCTTTGTAAACTCCATGGTGGAATTTGCCATGAGCAACTGAGTAGCTCCTGATTGCTAAACTTGACCACCTGGGAGATTTCTTTTGGGAGCAGAGGGAAGTGCGCTCTCAGATGCATAGAATTCTGATGTTGCAATTACTTAGTTTGGCCACTCTGCCAGACTCAAAAGAGCCCTCCTAGAGGCAGAAGGAATATCTCACTGCCAGCTGAGAGACATGAGAGACACACATGATGAGAGAGAGATGCAAAAGACATGCATTGCTGAGAGACAGATGTGAGAGACACATGCTGCTGAAAGCAACACATAGTGCTGAGAGAGATACCAAGAGACATGCACTGCTGAGAGACTGAGAGAGACTGTCGGCTGAGAGACGGCAGGCTGAGAGAGACCGAGCATGTTCCTGAACTTGAATTGTAGCCTGTTGCTTCCCTAATAAACCCCATAATCTGTGAGTTCTCTGTGGCCACTGCAGTGACTCAAACCCAGCATAGAGATGGTGGGTGCTGCAGGAGGAACAGTTGGTGTCAGGGATGGTGAAAGGGCTGGAGGGAGGTGGCATGTCTGGCCTCGCAGGGATAGGCCTTGGGCTACTGATGGTGATTCTGTCTTCCTCTTGTGGGGTTAGAAGAGGTCAGAAGATGCGGCCTCCCTGCCTCTTTGGCAGTTGGTGTCAGAAGCACTGGGATTTGTTGCAGTGGCTCCAGACTCATAGACGCATGGGACTTTGCAAAAGAAAGAAGGAAGAGGCCTGGGAAGTGAAACTTTGGATTCTTAGATGGTTACTTTGGTTGGTGTTACCTATTAAAGGAGATAATTGATTCAGAGCATAGGCTTTTGGTTACACCCAGCCAAAGGCCTAAGGCCACATACATAGAATGGGGAGATAATCAAGATGAAGAGATGAAATTGGAATGTGTTAAAAAGGATTATGTGTTTTGGATTATGTGTTTATCTGAATTTACTATGGGTATTGAATATTCTCTTACCTGCTTGTACATTAGAAATGATTATGGGGTATGGATAACAGAGAGCATGTAAGTCCCCCTTCAGCTGATACTTGATTGGATTAAGTTAAAAGGGGAAATAGAATTTGTCCAGCAGAAACACAAGCTTTTGTTTCAAGCCCTGTGTTTAGAGTATTAGGGGCTTAGGTAGAAAGCATGAGTCCCAAACAGAACTACTGAGAGAACAGAAGATCTGCATTTGAAGACAGGACCTACAGGAAAAAAATGACTGCTTGGCTTTTTTGAATTCAAGCAAGCAGTTAGGCTTTGGGTGCATTGAGGTAGGAAAGTCATGTTTCATGAAAGAAACCCCTTCCAGGACTGAAAGTTAAAGGAAGTCAGTGAGTAGTAGGCTTGTATGCTACTCACTTGTGACCACCTGGGTTCACTTGAATAGTGAAAATGGGGGATGTGCAGCAGTGAAGAACCAAGCTGAGTTTGGTACTCTTTGACCTATGGAGGCTAGGGATGAGAGGAAGTGCTGGCTGGTCTGAAGTTCAAGGAGTTGTGAGCCTACAGGCACTGAAATAGTTCCTGAGGAATGAGGATGTGAGAGAAGGTGCTGGCTGGTCTGAAGTGAAGGGAAGAGTGTGTCTCTTTCAGCAGCATGTGCCTCTCAGTGTCTCTCTCAGCAGTGTGTGTCTCTTCTGTCTCTCTCTTTGCAACATATGTCTCTTGAATCTCTCTCAGCAATGTGTGTCTCTGGCTTTTCTAGCCATTATCCCTTTTATACTTCAAAAATTGACATCCCCTCCACCATCAGTTTAAGAATAACCACACTCATGAAAGCATGTAAGCCAGCCACATCATGCCTCTATCTTTCCCCATTTTAGATAGCCAATTTCTAATTTGTCCCTCCCTATCAAACTAGTACTGTGAGGAAACAAGCATGTTCCTTTCTCATTTGAGAATATTCTGTTCCGCTTGGAAACTTTGGGCATCTGCATCCATAAACAAGCCAAGTCCAGCCCAGCTAAAGCCCTCAAATTGTAGCAACTTAACCACAGCTCAGTGTCAAACATCTTCCTCTTCATTTGGTCAGGTTCTGGTCAGCTCAGCCCTAGCCATCCCAGCTAGATCATGGGTTCCAGCATGTCTGGCATCACAGGAAACAGGCCTTGGACTACTTATGGTGAGTCTGTCTTCCTCTTGTGGGGTTAGAGGAGGTCAGAAGAAAGATGCAGCCTCATTGCCTCTTTGGCACCTCCCTAATCATTTTATGAAGCAAGCATAACCTGATACCAAAACCAGGCAAAGAGATCACACGAAAGAAAAACTGCAGACCAATATCCCTCATGAATATAGATGCAAAAATCTTCAACAAAATCCTAGCCAACAGACTGCAATAACATATCAAGAAAATCATTCATTATGACCAAGTGGGGTTCATATCAGGTATGCAAAGATGGTTCAAGTTTAGAAAAACAATCAATATTACTGACCACACAAATAAAACAAAGGAAAAGAACCACATGATCCTATCAACCAATTCAGAAAAGGCATTTGATAAAGTCCAACACTCATTCCTGATAAAAAACTCTCAGCAAAATAGGAATAGAAGGGGCATTCCTCAACATAATAAAGCCATCTATGCAAAACCAACAGCCAACCTTATACTTAATGGAGAGAGACTGAAACCATTCCCTTTGTGAACAGGAAACAGACAAGGATGCCCTCTATCACCAGTTCTATTCAACACTGTATTGGGAGTCTTAGCCAGGGTAATAAGGAGCTCTTGTAGCTTAGTCCCTAAGGCACTTGACTGCTAACCAGAAGGCTGGTGGTTCAA
>NW_006927330.1:2214-2752 GCF_000298275.1 Orycteropus afer afer | reverse complement strand
AATCACTAACTTTATATGGAAAGGAAAGAGACCTCAGATAAGCAAAGGACTATTGAAGAAGAAGTACAAAGTAGGAGGTCTCACACTGTGAGATCTCAAATCCTACTATACAGCCACAGTAGTCAAAACTGCCTGGTACTGATACAATGACAGACACATAGACCAATGAAATATAACTGAACCCAGAAATTGCTCCACTGACCTACAGTCAGCTGATCTTTGACAAAGGTCCAAAATCCATTAAATGGGAAAGAGAATGTTTAATAAATGGTGCTGGCAAAACTGGATATCCATTTGCAGAAAAATGAAACAAGATCTGTACTTCACCCCATACATAAAAACTAACTCCAGATTGATCCAAGACTTAAATGTGAAACCTAAAACTATAAAGTTCCTCAAGGAAAAACTAGGGACAAATTTAGGGGCCCTAATATATGGCTGTGTTGTTGTTCTTATGTGCCGTCGAGTCAGCCCTGACTCATAGCGACCCCTCCTTGGGTTTCCAAGGCAGTATCACTATGGAAGTAGGATTGCCCAA
>NW_006927330.1:0-1994 GCF_000298275.1 Orycteropus afer afer | reverse complement strand
TATGGCCTAAATAGACTATCAAGTATAATAAAAAATTCACAAACAGCAGAAGAGAAACTAGATGAATGGGACCTTCTAAAAATTAAATTTTTATATCCTTCCAAAGTCTTCTCCAAAAGAGTCAAAAGAGAACCTACAGACTGGGGAAAAAAAATATTCAGCACTGATATAACTGACAAGGGACTCATGTCTAGAATTTATAGAAAACTGCAACACTTCAACAAGAGAAAGTCAAGTAATCCAATTAGAAAATGGGCAGAAGACATGAATAGACACTTCACCAAAGAGGGTATTCAGGTAGCCAACAAACATATGAAGAAATGCTCACAATCATTAGCCATTGTTGTTGTTGTTATGTGCCATCGAGTCGGACCCGACTCATAGTGACCCCTCCTTGGGTTTCCAAGGCTGTATCTCTACAGAAGTAGATTGCTCAACTTTCCCTCCGAGTTGTGGCTGGTGGGTCGGAACTGCCAGCCTTCTGGTTAGCAGTCAAGTGCCTTAGGCACTATGCTACCAGAGCTCCTAGCCATTAGAAAGATGCAAATCAAAGCAACAATGAGATACCATCTTGCTCCAGCACTAGTAGCAAAGTTCAACAAGACAGAAAATAAATACTGGCAAGGATGAGGAGAGATTGGGACTCTCATACACTGCTGGTGGGACTGTCAAATGATAAAACCACTGTGGAAAGCAGTATGACGATTCCTTAAAAAGTTGGAATTAGAAATATCATTTGACCCACTCCATTACTAGGTATATATCCTAAAGAAGTGAGGACAAGAACTGATATTCACATCCATGTTAATTGCAACACTATTTCCAATAGCCAAAAGATGGAAACAACCTAGGTGCCCATCAACTGAAGAATGTATAACCCATTTTTGATACATACACACAATGGAATACTATGCAGCCTTAAAGAATAATGTAGAATCTGCAAAACACAGCATAAAGTGGATGAACTTGGAGGACATTATGCTGAGTGAAATAAGTAGATCACAGAAGGACAAATATTGTATTAGTCCTTTATTGTAAAAAGTCAATGAAAGGTTTATATTTGGAAGGAAATTTTCTTTGTTGGTTACCAGGGGTGGGAAGGCAGGGGAGGGAACACTGTTAGACAGGTAGAGACAAGTATTGATTTGGGTGAAGAGAAGGGCAATGTACCAAATGTGAATGATCAACAAGGTGGCATTGAAGAAGAAGAAGACATAGAGAGGTGTATGGGAGGTATAGACAACAAAGATGAACCCTTTTGCACATACAGTACTGTGTTGTTAGTGAAGACAAACATGGATATACAGGTGGATAGATAGGTGGACAGGCTGAACTATTAGGTATGTTCATGCAGGGGGAGTGTGCCCAAGACCATGTACAGGGTTGGCAGACAATGTTTCTACAAGTGTATTGGTATGTTCTGTAAAAATTGCCAGATGTATAGTACATCTGACAAGGGACAAGGTTGTAGTCACTTCTTGGCCACAGCCAGCTACCCAGAGGGACTTGTGGGCTCAGGACCATAGTTGCAGGGGACATCAAGCTCAATTCGCATAACATACTATACAAAACATTGTTCCGCATCCTACTTTGGCAAGTAGTGAATGGGATCTTAAAAGCTTGCAAGTGGCCATCTAGATGCAACGATGGATCTCTCCTCGTCCAGAGAAAAGAAAAATTAAGAATGAAGAAAACCGAGTGGCTGGCAAGTTGACAGACTAGGCAGAAAGACTGCACAGACCCTCTTCAACAAAGAAAAGGGAAACCAATTAATACAGACACAGAAGATAATCCTGGAACACTGAGCCTTGAAGGGAAGGATACAGAAGTGGACTAAACCCCAACTAGCAGAAGAATTTGCGTGAAAATACCAAAAAAGGAGACAGATGGACCTGCGGTCTGGCAGCGATCCTAAGTGATCCTGACGGCATAGACAGCTTGGAGATTCCCGAGTGGTGGTAGGACCTAAGAATTAACCTAAAAATCACCCTGCT
>NW_006927329.1:2137-7383 GCF_000298275.1 Orycteropus afer afer | reverse complement strand
CTCCTTTTTTGGTATTTTCACGCAAATTCTTCTGCTAGTTGGGGTTTAGTCCACTTTTGTATCCTTCCCTTCAAGGCTCAGGGGGCCAAGATTATCTTCTGTGTCTGTGTTAATTGATTTCCCTTTTCTTTGTTGAAGAGCGTCTCTGCAGTCCTTGTGCCTAGTCCGCCATCTTGCCGGAACTCTCAATTATTTCAATTTTAAAAAGAATTCCAAAATAAGAATAATAATATACATAACTGGAAGCTAAACCCCCAAATAATTTGGGAATAAGGATGCCATCTGAGAGTTCAATAATAATAATCTACTGGCAATGTTGATTTTGATCTGACTCGGAAGATGGGGCAATCTACTTCCGTATGATACTGCCTCGGAAACCCAAGGAGGGGTTGCTGTGAGTCGGGTCTGACTCCACGGCACATAACAACAACAACTGGGAATAAAGCTAGAGATCATCACTACATCCATTACTAAAAAACTTGATTACCAATCTTCCAGCTAAGGAGAACTGACAGTAAGCCTATGGTTGCAGGACGGAAATGCACTTGCATTTACTAAGCAAAATCTAAGCCAGGTCCAGGAGGTACATTAGGAGGCTTGGGATAAAAACAGATATCAGAAATTTTAGCGAAAACTTGGATTTTTTTTTTTTTTTTAATGAAGAACCAGGGAATAGACGGCATAAGTATGGCTCATAAGATGGCAGAAGTTAGGAAAGACAGAAGAAGAAGAACAGGAGATGCAAAATGGCCCAAGCACATCTAAGATACACTGTACTTCTGGACTCTAAGAAGAAGCCAAGAGAAGATGACGGTTGTGAGGCACCAGACTCCGCAACATCCTTGAAAATCATTGGAGGCCTGTAATGAGAAAGACTACTTGGTAATCGGCAGCTCTGGTAGCGTAGTGCCTATGGCACTTGACTGCTAACCAGAAGACTGCAGGTTCAAACCCACCAGCCACTCCTCGGAAGGAAGGTAGAGCAATCCTACTTCTGTAGTGATACTGCCTCGGAAACCCAAGGAGGGGTCGCTATGAGTCGGGTCCGACTTGACGGCACATAACAACAGCAACAACAACAACTTGGTAATCAGAGGATGCCTGAGACAAAGATAGTGAGTGCAACTTTGTTCCAAAGGACAGTGTATTTGGGATGATTAATTTCAACACCCATGGGGCCACTGATATAAACAGATGACCAAGCAACAGATGGAATAGAGATATCCAAGCAGCTTCCTGCTTAAACAAGAGATTCAGAGACCAGAATGTTTCCCCTAACAATGTTCTAAGAATATTTAAGATTCCACACTCCAGAACCTAGGCCCAGCTCCAGTAAATGAGCCCAATGATCTAAGAGAACTGTATATCCATCTGGCCCAACATGGGCAATGTGATCAGGCTAAAATTAATCAGTGGGTAATCAAGTCAAAAATAAGATCCACTTAAGAATATGTGGGGATAACATATCTCCATGCAATTGCTAGAGTGAACATCTTTCTCTGACTTAGAAGTAAAATCAACTTCTGAAGGATAATCAACTAAAATCCACACAATTATACTTGTAAACAGTGGCCAGTTGGTTTAAATGTCAAAGGTAGGATTCCCTACCTTGAGAGCAAAAATTATGGTAGGGTGATTAGGTAAATCTTGAAATAAATGAAAAGAAACAAAAATAAAATTTTACTATTATTTAATTTTATTTCATTCTTCATCCAGTATTCAAAATTGGAGGTTCTATTCTAAGACTAAGCATATTAGCCACATTTGTAAGTTAAAAAGAGACAACAATACTGCCAACTAGGGAAAGAATCTAGGAGTTATTTATATTTGCATTTTGTAGTAGCAGCAGAGACAGGTGGCTGGAATATTACTTCTGAGTGTTGTTACTAGACAGAGGAGTTATTTATAGGAAAAATATCATGTTAGGACACGAAAACACTTCTTTTTCCCCCATGACATCTTAGTGTCCTTGACCTTTTCTCTCCACTTGTGAAGAGAATAATCTCAGCTTCCAAAGGATATTGCACTGATTTACAGGTACCCATGGGACCTCAGCACCAACTCCAGTTAAAAAGGCTGAGCACTAATGAATGCTAAAAAAAAAAAAAAAAAACACTACCATCCAGTCAATTTCGACTCATAGCGACCTCCATTGGATTTCCAAGGCAGTAAATCTTTACAGAAGTAGATTGCCCTGTCTTCCACCCTGGCTGGTGGGTTTGAACCACCAACCTTCTGGTTAGTGGTCAAATGCCTTAGGTACTGTGCCATCAGAGCTCCTTAATGAATGGTGAGGGCCCATATATAACATGAATCAGTGAGATCAGAGGCACTGAACTGAGGAGTATAACCTCCATCTCTTAACTAACACTTAGAATTTGAGTGTATGATGTCTTTTTTTTTTAACATACTCTAAAAGTGACCAATGATATTATCAGTATTATTGTGAATGCATGGATTTTTGAACATGTTTAACATGTGTCAAGCTATTGCAGTTATTATTCTTTTTTAAAAAAAAATTGTTATTGTGATTTGGGCACAAATTTATGAAGTAGGTTTGTTTTACTCTCAACAGTACATACACATTTTATTTCACAATACACAATACAATTGGTGTATTTGCACCAATTACAATCCCAACAATAAACAGTTCTCCTTCCATCTCTTCCCTGTGACTACCTCTTCCCTGTGTCCTTCTGATCTCTCATAGTTGATTGTTCTAAGGGGTGCATCTCCCTGAGGTAGATGGGTGCAGTTCCCTGGGGTAAGTGTTCTGCTCATAGGCTTTTCTACTGTTTGGCTGAGAGCTAATCCACAGAAGTTAGTCCAGTTCCAGGCCCAAAGGATAACCCAGTGCTGTAGTCTTAGGGGTTTAACCAGTCTCTATCTGACCAGTAATTCTGGTCATTTTTGAATTTTGTTTCACATTTTCCTCACACTCTAACCAGGATCTCCAATTTTGATTCCTCTCTGAGTGGTTAGCATAGATAGCCACAGACCATCTAGTTCTTCTGGTCTCAGGGTCATGAAGGCCGAGGTTCCTGTGGTCTATTAGTCCCTTGGATGAATAGTTTCCATATGACTTTGACTTTCTTCACTCTTCTTTGCTCTAGATGAGGGGAGACCAATAGTTGCATCTTAGATGACTGTTTGAAAGCTTTTGAGACCCCAGTCACTACTCACCAAAGTAGGATACATAACAAGATTTTTATGTACTATGTTGTGGCAATAGGAACTCTGGTGGCATAGTGCCTAAGGCATTTGACTGCTAACCAGAAGACTGGTGGTTCAAACCCACCAGCCACTCCTCAGAAGAAAGACTGGGCAACCAATTCCCTAGAGCTACTACCTCGGAAACCCAAGGAGGGGTCGCTATGAGTCGGGACCGACTTGATGGCAGTGAGTTTGGTTTTTTGGTTTTGCTGTGCCAATTGAGCTTGATGCCCTCCAAGACCATGGTCCAAAGCCAGCAGGCCTAGCAATTCACTTCCTCAAGGTGCTTGATTGTTTCTAAAAAGCCACACTTCTTAGAATTTGAATATTGATTGCTTCAATATGCAGATACAGGAGCTTCAAAGTCCTTCCCTTACTCATGGTTCAATCTCTTGTATGGACTATACTATTTACTAGGATCACTGTAGCTTGTAGACCTAATCTAGCCCAACATGTTTTTGTAAATAAAGTTTTATTGGAACACAGCAACATCCATTCATTTATGTACTGTCTGTGGCTGCTTTTGTACCACAACAGCAGAGCTTGGTTGAGATTACATGATATGAATAGATTAGAATATTCACTACGTGGCCCTTGACTGAAAAAAGTTTGCTGACCCCTGGACTGGATAGTCAAAACAGATACAGAAAAACCTATGTAATTATCTTAGCAGGTCCACTCTCTGCTCAGCCAGACAGTTTGTTAGATCTTCTGTTCTTTCTGTCCACCCTATATTTTTCTGGAATTGTTTACACAAATCTGGAAACTGGTATCTTTTGATTTTAAAGAAGTTACACTCTTATGAGGGACAATAGGTTTAAGAGATTTATATGACCATTATTTGGCTCTAAAGAATATTTTTAAATTAAACAGATAAAAATTGTTGTTGTGTGCCATCGAGTCAATTCCGAATCATAGCGACCCTATATGACAGAGCAGAACTGCCCCATATAGTAATCTTTACAGGAGTAGATTGCTAAGTCTTTTCTCCCATGGAACAGCTGGTGAGCTCAAGTCACTGGCCGTTTTGGTTACTAGCTGAGTGCTTAACTATTGTACCACTAGAACTCTGCAAAAAAAAAAAAAAAAAAACTCAGTATCAAACCAGAATGAGACACAATTGAATCTGAACATTCTGTCATTGCATCAAGTCACACCTTATTCACAGGTATGGCTGACTGAGGCCTGAGGACTCCTCAAAAGAATAGTTGTCTAGGAGAGGAGAAAGCTTTGCTGCCTCTGGATGAGGATGAGAAGAGATGGGATCTTTGTGGTAGAAACTTGAAGTGGATGGTGGGTAAAGGAACATTGCAGGTATCTAGGAGAGATGGTGTTTCTGATTGGATCAATACATTTTGAGAAAACCATAAGTTTGTGAAGGCTTTCAAGACTGGAAACCCATGGGCTCTCTGGATCATCTCATGAAGGGGCCTCTCATACACAGGGACTTCTCAAAAGGGGAGATACCAGCTGTGGGTTGTCTTTCAAAGTTGTAGGAAAGAAGCTGCACAGAGGGTCTATGTTTATATTATGAGTCATATAAGGGACAGGTGGTGGGTCTGGAGCTTAAGGTCTGCATATGATGTCTGACTGCCAGTATTGTTTTGAGAAGTTGTTTGTTAATGAGATTGAGTTTGGAAAGTAAGTGAGAGAATGAAAAGGCCTTTTTCTCTCACTGACCTCTTTATATTTTGGAGTCTTGCCTTCTATTTGTTAAAGACAAATGACATCAATATATAAGAGCTATTGTAGCAATATAAATCCATCAGCAAAATGTCAGTATAACCTCTAGTGAAACTAGATGCTGCCAAGGTTGGTCAGAATGAATACATAGATAAAATACATGAATGAATGGATGGATGATATCCTGGATATTGAAAAGCTAACAAAGAATGAAACACTCACTTTCTTAATGGAGAGTCAGAATTCAAATATTGCCAGCCAGAAACTCTGCTATTTTGGCCTTAAAGGTCCCCCTTTTATTCCTGGTCTTTTTTTTTAATTAATTAATTAATTAATTAATTAATTAATTA